>NC_064758.1:6010912-6310912 GCF_011397635.1 Epinephelus fuscoguttatus | reverse complement strand
ATGCTTTATAACAACCACCAACCCAAAGCAATGGCATCTGACAACCCAGAAATGAAACCTATCAATCAGTTATCCTCCTCCAGAGTTACATAGAGCTGTTTGTAATAATGGCACATCATCGGTATCAGTCGACATTAGCTTTAAAATGAATTAATAAACAGAATCGGCCAACATGCTAATAATATCAGTACATCAAGGGCATCAGCCAATATCAGCTTTAAAATTAACTATGAGAATCACTCAACATGCTTGTTCTTATTCTGCACAATGAATGAACATTGAAAGCATTCTATTTCACATCTCCATCTGCTTATGGGCCATCACAATAAGAGTATGCGTGCATCATATGATGTTAATTCCACTACATAAGACACTTGATGGTCACTAATATTAACTGGGGAGAAAAGTAGATATATCGATATTGTTATTGGTTATCGGTCATCCCTACTTTATAACAAAACAACATCAAATAAGGTCCAGAAATAAATCAAGCAAAACCACATTAAACAAATCTGCCAACTAAATGTTTACGCTTGTGTTATGTTTATGCTTCCACAACTACTTAATGTACCTTCATACAGATCTCTGATGCAGTGTTCATTAAGAACATGTGCAGATGTCCTTTAAAATGTACTAGCTATCAGTAAGGGCAAAATCATTGACCCAAAGAAATGTGCAAGTAAACATTACTGAGAACAAAACTCAGATGTGGTATTATTATGGTTGGTGATGGTGATTTTCTCTGCATGACTCTGGTTCAGTGAGTGAGCAGACACTGGGCTGGTTGGAAGCAGCTCTCTGGCTGCTGCTGCTGCTGCTGCTGCTGCTGTGGCCCACATCGCCAGTGTGGTGTGGACCGAGATGTCAGATGGCTCTCGGCTCCTCTGAACCAGCAGCAGCACCACACAGGGCTATTGACTGACCCAATTACAGCAGTCACATGAGGAAGAACACCCCACAGTTAGCTCATTAGTCTCTGGAGTCTTTCTGCTGCTCTCTCAGTCTTACTCTGCCTCCATGTCTCCTGCTGTTTTATAATGTACAGTCAATTACTAAGTCATGTTTAATTCATTTAGAACATTTTGAACTTTTTTTTTTTTATTGAACGGTGGGATGGGCATTTTCAGATATGCTGGCACGTCTCTCAGACCAGCATGTTTTGAAGCTAGACAGATCCATGTTTATTACGTGTAAACGGATGGACAAAAGAAAATGAACAGCCCACAGTATAATGCAATCCAATACAACACTAACACAACAAATGGCTTGTATGTTTTCAATAGAGCTGAATCAACACTGTTGAATACATAGGCTTAATTGTTTACTTGCTGGATAAGGTGTTTGTTAGTGTATCCATACTACACGATTCATTGTTTTTATTGTAGATGTACAGCAGGTGCCTTCAAAGGCCAGCACCACGTCGTTGAGGTGCATGCATTCTCGAGTGTCTATTTTTCAGGGCGCGATGGCTGTGCCCTGAGATAAAAAGAGTAAAGTTTTTGGAATGCAGCAGCGTGCACCGCATATCATTTGATGAGGACCAACCAATCTGACAGAGATATTTCCCTACTTCCCTAAATATCAGTCTGTGATAAATATGAAGAAGAAGTTGGTCATTTTGGTGCTGGGCTACCAGAGCTTTACATCTGTCCCAAGGACAATAGGCCAACACAGAAACAGCGCCTGAAAGAAGATCAGCTCTGCACTCAGGATTTCAGGTAAATAGGTTATGATATGATGCTTGTTGAAGTTGCTTAGCAACCTCAGACGCAATCTGCCGCTGTGCTCTTGAAAGCTGGCACAGAAAAAGCATAAGAGTAACACCCAATGCCCGACCTTGTACTTTCCAAGCGGTTAAAGACACAGCATGTGTGCGCCCCCTTACAAGCACTTGGGACTGCTTCCATTTTTACTGCCGTCAGCACATTGGTCATGTGACTGCATTCTTTCAAATACACGGGATATGTACGAATTTTGGTGCATTGCTTTTTGTAAGAAAACATTGCTGGGCAGTGCTGGGTAAAAAAGACAATATTAATTAGTCCATCATCAGAGAATTTGCCACACTATTTAAAACATGGTGGCTGTCCTTTTAATATCTCTGTAGGGATTAGTGAATTGTGAATAATGTTGGAAAAATCAATGAGGAGGAACTGTTAAATAGCTACATTACATTTTTAATATAATTTTCCAACAAAATGATGACATTCTTTGTCAGGTTTTAACTTTGTTACAGAATTTATATCTGTTTTTTATTTTATATTATAATTATAATTTCATTTTTCAACAATTTTTCATTGGTTAACAACCAATGCTTTGAGGTGGCTGTTAGAGATGACAGAGGTATGATCACATTATCCCGCCTGAAGTGTAACAGGCGGTGTGTTTCACATGCGGACTGAGCCCTCACTGACTTCAGTCGTACGTATTGTGTTGAGTTCATCGTCGTACTCGTACTTGTACTCGTACTTGTACTCGTCGTCCTACGTTTATCCGGGTCCAGGTCACAGGGGCAGCAGCCTCAGCAAAGAAGCCCAGACAGTCCTCTCCCCAGCCACCTCCGTCTCCTCCGCGGGAACCCTGAGGCGTTCCCAGGCCAGCCGGGTGATGTAATCCCTCCAGCATGTTCTGGGGCGGCCCCAAGGTCTCCTCCCGGTTGGACATGCCCGAAACACCTCCCAAGGGAGGCGTCTGGAAGGCATCCTTACCAGATGCCCGAACCACCTCAACTGGCTCCTCTCGATGTGGAGGAGCAATGGCTCTACTCCGAGTCCCTCCTGGATGTCCGAGCTCCTCACCCTATCTCTAAGGCTGAGCCCAGCCACCCCGAAACTCATTTCGGCCGCTTATACTCGCGATCTCGTTCTTTCGGTCACTACCCAGAGCTCATGACCATAGGTGAGGGTTGGAACGTAGATTGACCGGTAAATCAAGAGCTTCGCTTTCTGACTAAGCTCCCTTTTCACCACAATGGACCGGTTAAGCGCCCGCATCACTGCTGACGCCGCCCCAATCCGCCTGTCAGTCTCCCGCTTCATCCTACCCTCACTCATGAACAAGATCCCGAGATACTTAAACTCCTCCACCTGAGGAAGGACCAGGGAGCAAGGAGCAGGGATGAGATCCTCCTGTCACTGAACCTGACACCCTCCACCACTTGGCTGTGCCTAGAAATTCTGTCCATGAAAGTTATGAACAGAACCAGTGACAAAGGGCAGCCCTGGTGGAGTCCAACCCTCACCGGGAACAGGTCCAACTTACTGCCAGCCACGCGAACCAGACTCGTGCTCCTTCGGTACAGGGACTGGATGGCCCTTAGCAAAGGGCCACCAACCCCATATTCCGTACCCGTCAGCTGCTTCTGGAGACCCACAGACCAACCATGCCCTGTAGGCCTCCTCCTTCTTCAGCCTGACGGCTCCCCTCACTTCTGGTGTCCACCAGCAGGTTCGGGGGTTACCACCGCAACTGGCCCCCATGGCCTTGCGGCCACAGCTAGCAACAGCCGCCTCGACGATGGCAGAGCGGAACAAGGCCCATTCGGACTCAATGTCCCCCTCTGCCCTCGGGATGCGGTCGAAGCTCTCCCGGAGGTGGGAGTTGAAGATCATCTTGACAGGTTCTTCCGCCAGGCGTTCCCAGCAGACCCTCACTGCTCGTTTGGGCCTGCCAGGTCTGCACGGCGTCCTCCCCTGCCACCTGATCCAACTCACCACCAGGTGGTGATCAGTTGACAGCTCTGCTCCTCTCTTCACCGGAGTGTCCAGAACATATGGTCGCAGGTCAAATGATACGACTACAAAGTCAATCACTGACCTGTGACCTAGGCTGTCCTGGTGCCACGTGCACCGATGGACATCCTTATGCTGGAACATGGTGTTAGTTATGGCCAAACTGCGACCCGCACAGAAGTCCAATAACTGCACACCACTCGGGTTCAGATTGGGCAGGCCGTTCCTCCCAATCACGCCCCTCCAGGTCCCGCTGTCATTGCCCACGTGAGCATTGAAGTCCCCCAGCAGAACAATGGAGTCCCCGGTCGGGGCACTGTCCAGCACCCGTCCCAGGGACTCACAAAAAGGGCGGGTACTCTGAACTGCTGTTTGGCGCATAAGCTCAGACAACAGTCAGGACCCGTTCCCCGACACGAAGGCGCAGGGACGCAACCCTTTCGTCCACTGGGGTGAATCCCAACGTACAGGCAGAGAGTCTGGGGGCTATCAGAAAACCCACCCCGGCCCTCCACCTCTCACCCGGAGCAACTCCAGCGAAGGAGAGAGTCCAACCCCTCTCAAGGACTAGGGTTCCAGAGCCGGAACTATGTGTCGAGGTGAGGCCGACTATATCTAGCCTGTAGTGCTCAACCTCTTCCACAAGCTCCGGCTCCTTCCCCGCCAGAGAGGTGACATTCCATGTCCCAAGAGCCAACTTCCGTATCCGAGGATCGGACCGCCAAGGTCCCTGCCTTGGTCTGCTGCCCAATCCACACTGCATTAAACCCTTCTGGATCCCTCTGCGGGTGATGGGCCTGCAGGGGGACGAGCCCATGTAGCCGGTTCGGGCTGGGCCTGGCTGGACCCCATGGGCGAAGGCCCGGCCACCAGGCGCTTGCCCACGGGCCCCAACCCCAGGCCTGGCTCCAGGGCGGGGCCCCGGTAACCCTCCGGGCCAGGTACGCCAACTCTTATTATTTTCCATCATGAAGGGTCTTTTGAACCATTTTTCATCTGACCCTTCGCCCAGAACCAATCTGCCATGGGAAACCCTACCAGGGGCAAAATGCCCCCGACGGCATAGCTCCTAGGGTCATTAGGGCACTCAAACTCCTCCACCATGATAAGGTGACGGTTCTCGGAGGAGGAGTTCATCGTCATCATGTAAAATCTGCGAGGGCAGAGACTGCAAGCCACTGATAGACAGGTCTTGAGACTGTTTTACTTGTTGCAATGGAATGTTTGAGTGATGGTAACAATCATTGTAACTGCTGTCATATTCTGTCTGCTCACCTGTCCCTGCAGATAACAATATATAAATCCTGTGTATAGAGTTTTGTGAGTGAAGAAAATAAATTTATGTATAACATACAGACTGTAGACATTCAAATACAGAGATGTTTGTACATAAGGGCCGGGCTACTACTAAATAAACCAGGTAGGCCTACATCAGCAGATCTTCTTTTACTGTTTTTCGGGCACTTTTCTAGCCTATATATTTGGCATTACATTGTGCAACCTATAGGGTAGACTCCAATAATACATTGCATTTTGATTCTCCTCTACAGCCTATAGTATTTCTACATATTTCTGTATCATTATGTTGTTGAATATTATTTTCTGGCATACACCATTCAAATATTGTGCTAATAGCCTACAGTAACTGTTTTACATACACATAAGTTTTGTTTTTAAAGTCAGGTATTGAAAAAAAAAACCCAACCATGCCACATCCGTATTGCAATGAATTGTGGGGAATTAAATCAGTGAGGTCTGCTAAAGTCCGCACCCCATACAGACTCTCTGGAAGTCTTCAGAAAGTTCGCTTGAAGTCCAAACATTTAGATTCAGCCTTAGAGCTATAAGGAATTCCTTCTTCTTTTGGTATTTTTGTCAGTTACCAAACAACTTCAGTTGCATTACCAGCTCCTTCTGGCTTAGAGGAGGGCTGACCCTGATTTACATGTAGCTGGGATAACGAGCGATTGTAATCAGAGTTGTGCTGAATGTGGCTATAAATGATTTTTCAACTTTTAATTTTTCACACATGAAAAATATGTAAATGGAGCATTGTAGAGTTTCAATACGATTAGAATAAGAAATCTGTGTTTTATCATTTTACCACAAATGGCAGACACACAGGCAGGTCATAGTTCAGCAGAGGAGCATTAGTTTGTTTAAGGGGGTTTCACCATTTTTGACAGGTACTTAAATGCAACAGGATACAAAGACAGTGCACAGAGTGGGAAGAACCAGGGATCTATTTGGGACCAGTAGCGGCTGCTTGTCTTTCAAGGAGGGGAAGCTCATTTTCGGCCTACATCATAAAATGTGTGCGTTTATTTATACGTAAATTCTACCCTCTGGGGCTGCTGCGCGAGGATAGTGTGACCGCCTGTGAGTGCTTTGGGACGGTGGAGGGGCTCACAGCACCCGCTGCTCGTTGGGGACAGTAACTGCAGAGCGAGAGAAGTCAGAGTCTCCAAACACGAGTACAGTCTCCAATAACACCAGAAAAAGATGCTAGATTTGTCGCTAGTAGTTTTTAACAAAGAAAAAGTCACTAAGAGGATTGGAAAAGTCTCCAGTTCAACTCGGAACAACAGAATGAAACTTGAAAAATGCTCCAGTGGTGGTTTATATTTCAAGATCGCTGATTCGCTCATTACGCTGTCAATCAAAAAGGGATTCAGCCTCAGACCGATCATCCAATCATCATGCAGAAGCCCAGCGTCCAGGCCAGCTGAGGCCAGCCCACTGCCCCATAGACCCCCAGAGACTCTGAGCATCCGATGGGTGGGACAAAACCGAGCATCTAATGACTGTCTAGTTTCGCTGCAGTGGAACAACCCACTCTATGCTTCCCCACTGAAGTCTTTGGACGCTGAGCTTCAACACTGTTTAATGCACTGTGACGCTACGGGAATGAATGAGAAGAAAGTGTGATATCCGTGATAAGTAGCTGATTCTGAACAAAAGTTGAACGCGTTCTAGCGCATATTTAGTCAGTGAAATGTAAACACAACAGTACATATTTGACCACTTATTTTTTGACATTTTAGGGGAAGCTGAGCTTCCCTTGCAGTCTTAGAGCAATTGCCACTGTTTGGGCCCTATGGTTAATTTTTTTTGCCGTGGGGCCACCTAGTGAGGGATAGATATGGTGTAATCTGACCTTATATCAGCTGTTTTCTCTTAAGCTGACATGGTGATCTCTTGAGAAAGAAGCTAATGTAACAACCAGTGATGAAGAGTTGTCGCAGCCTTTATTCTGTCGTGACACACACTGAATGTCTGCTCACACAATCGAAGCCTTTAGCATGTATTAAAACAGAAGCACACTCATACGTTCTCATCTCAGCAGGTCTCTGCAACACAGTTATTATCCAATGAATTCACAGGGATATTTTTTGCAGGTTTTCTGTCAACAAATAAACATTCCAGCTGAAGGGTATTTACTTTTCCTAAAATACCTTACCTCTTATGTTCTTTTTCTGTCATTGCAGTGAAAGCCAGTTCACCCCCTCACTGCCCCACCATCACCAGTGAAGGCCTTGCCTATGACTCCTTGGGGAGGACCACCAAATACAATTTATAGGCTTTCATCCCATGAGTGGATTTCACTGGCAGTGTCAGCACCTAGGATCTTTTAATTCTTACAGTTATGGTTTAAGTGTGCAGGCAATCCTTCTTTCCATGTTAAGCACTTTCTGCTGTGCCAGCGCAAATGATAACAGAAGCTGATTATCCTGGTGTGCGAAAGCCTCTTCAATACAAATTCTTACAGTTAAACATTTACATTTTTTAACTGTAGTTTAAATTCACAATGCATTGTGAAATCTCAAACAAATTGATGAAATTAATAATTAAAACCACTTCAGTAAAAAACTTTTTAGCTGTTCTTAGAGTGCAAACCTTTATATGCAGCTTTTCAAAAGCTATGTGAATAATCCATAAATAAATGACACACATTACTGAGTGAATTTATTTTAGTCTTTCTAATGATGAATGTGCTGCTTCCATGACAGCTTACATGATAGCTGAGAACTGAATGCTTTGCATCTTATTTGTAATTTGAATGGTATCATCCGAGGCAAATGTGAGGCCTGTGTTGATACTGTTTATCATCACCTTATTCCACCTAGAAAACAACTCACCAAATACAGCAGACTTGACCTTTCCCTCCTTTTCTCCTCTGAATGGACACTTCCCTGCAGCTTAATGGACTCCTCTCTCTAAAATTCACGCCCACATACACACACACATCAACTTGCCTTGCCAGAAAGGCCACAGTCAGCCGGTGCAGGTCATTGGCCCCTAAGGCAGGCTCAATATTTATGGGTCACTGCAGCATTTTACTGTCTCAGCTTGACAAAAATGATCAGCATCTCAGGCACTCTGCCTGTCAATCCGGCAGCTCCCCGCATCACATCAGCTGCCATCGCAGTCAGCCCTGCAGCATGTCATTGTGATGAGCTGCCACGATGTCGCTGAGAGATGGCCAAAAAGCCGGGCTTCCCCAGCCAAGGATAAATCGCTCTGGATCCAGAACCAAAGTTGCTCCAGTCTGACATCTGCAGCAGGGATGGATGGATGGATGGATGGATGGATGAAAGTGATATGTAAATACTCTAAATTCTAATTCAGTTGTTGCTTGTTTGTCCTACAGTTAAATTCGACACTGAGAACATCTCAAAGCCTGATAAATATGTGATCATTGGCTGAGTTTGCAGAACAAGCAGTCTTACCAGCCATCTTGTAGATTTAATCAATCAATCAATCAATCAATCAATCAATCAATCAATCAATCAATCAATCAATCAATCAATCAATCAATCAATCAATCAATTTTATTTATAAAGCCCAATATCACAAATCACAATTTGCCTCACAGGGCTTTACAGCATACGACATCCCTCTGTCCTTATGACCCTCACAGCAGATAAGGAAAAACTCCCCCAAAAAACCCTTTAACAGGGAAAAAAACAGTAGAAACCTCAGGAAGAACAACTGAGGAGGGATCCCTCTTCCAGGACAGACAGACATGCAATAGATGTCGTACAGAACAGATCAACATGATAAATTAACAGTAATCCGCATGACACAATGAGACAGAGAGACAGAGAGAGAGAGAGAGAGAGAGAGAGAGAGAGAGAGAGACAGAGAGATGCAGGACAGACGGTAATGACAGTAGCTTACAACAACATTAATGAAAGTAATAATATAATTATATTACAGGCTATTGTGGTACAATATGTTGAAAGTATATATTAATATCTGATAGTATACATGTGACAATAATCATATGTTGGCATGCAGTACGGCCGAGTTAGCAAGATGCAGTAACAGGACATGAGAGAAAGAGAGAGAGAGAGAGAGAGAGAGAGAGAAGGAGAGAGAAGGAGAGAAGGTGCCCGGTGTATTATAGGGGGTCCTCCAGCAGACTAGGCCTAAGTCAGCCTAACTAGGGGCTGGTACAGGGCAAGCCTGAGCCAGCCCTAACTATAAGCTTTATCAAAGAGGAAAGTCTTAAGTCTAGTCTTAAATGTGGAGACGGTGTCTGCCTCCCAGACCACAACAGGAAGATGATTCCACAGGAGAGGAGCCTGATAGCTGAAGGCTCTGGCTCCTGATCTACTTTTGGAGACTTTAGGGACCACGAACAGAATGATCTGAGAAAGTAAGACATTAAAATAATATAAATCTACACCAAGTGTTGAATCTACAGGTAGTTTTATTACAAACTTACACCTGATAAATCTGTTTTTTTAACCACTTAATTTCAGTAAAAACTCATCTTGTGATAGGATCACTCTAGCCGTGATACAGTGATCCAAGTCTTAAATGCCCTGTTTACATTAAGCAGTCCGGTACAGTTCAGCACAGTATGCATTTTTTCCACTTCCACTGTTAAAAGAATACACCATTCTCTACTGTACCCATTTTTGGTCACCCCTCTGTTGGGGAACCTAGCACATAGATCTGATGCTAGAAGATGGAGCTAGAAACTATGCAGTCCGTTGAACAGTTATTGGGGAAACACTGCACGTTTAGTTCAGTTCTAGTTAAGTTTAGCAAGCAGCATGGCCGTTTGTTGATGTTTAGCCAATATTAGATGGTCTATATCATATAAATGTAACCACTCCTAGGTGACATAGTATGGAGCTAGGACAGTGACTATATAGATTACACATCTTTAACCCAGTTCAGACCAATGATTCATGATGAGACAAAAACCCTTTTAGAAAGTTGCAAAGAAAAGTTGCAGCGGTGTGAACTGGCTCATCTGAGCTTGACTCGAGCTGGCTGATGGTGTCACCTGCAACTCAGCTGGTCTAATTGTCGGCTATTTTTACACTGGTAAAGCATGTCACCTATTTTTACAACTAATTAGCACATAGTAAAGTCCACTGGTCAAGTCTAAATGACCACACATTCTCACTGACTAATTGGTGCTGGTCATTTATATTATTGTGGTGTATTTATTATGAACACAGTCTATCTGATGCTCATTTTGTTTGTTTTTCGATGTGTCATCACTACTAAAAATCCAACTGTAGCCAGCATCTCACTATCACTATCCTCATTCATATTCTAAGAAGCTACAAATTATATTCAGCCACAAGCTAAGCCTGAAAAGCTGGAAATCAGAATGGAAGTACACAGAGTTGTTGTATAGAAATGATACACTGTCTCATCTAGTTGCATTGGTGTGAACCAGCAGGTTTCTAGAACACTGCAGAAAAGCACATTGCAAGTAGCTGCCTGTTTCAACTCCTCTCGTCACAAATCAAGTCTGAACTTGGCTTTTAAAGACAGGCAAAGTGTGCATCACCTCAGATTTCTACATCCTGTGGAACAAAGGTGACATCATTGCTTTTACTTCTGTGGTGTGAACATACAACATTCTGCCATGAGCTCAGTGGACCTCTGATAATAAAACACATGGCAGCTCCGTACACATGTTTACCTTTGGATATGAAAGTGATTCAGCTTGGTGTAGGACTGATTCTATTTACAATTAAATCTCTCAAACTGCAAAGCAATGGCTGGATCAAATCAGATGTTACACCTAGGCTGTTACCATTATGTCACCCTTACATCCAGTGTAAACCTGTGTTATGTCTTCCATTTATACAGCACTGCAGGCAAACTCCGCCAGGTGAATTGAGCGGAGCTGCCTGACACCCAGCTGTCAGTTTAACACAGAGGGACCAACTCTTGGCTGTCCACTGAAAGCACGCTTTATGAGAGTGACTCATACATTTACTCATGGGTGGCATTGGCAGTGTGCTCACAAGGTCAAATGAAAAGGGTTTTGCTAATATGGTGATTCAGTGTTCCCTGTAAAAAAGCAAGCAAGAAAGAAAAAAATCCCTCAGTGCCTGTGTGAAAATATTGCCACAAAAGTGTTCCTTGGAAATAGCCTTGATGGATGGTTCTCAGAAAAAAAGACCAAATGTGTTTGTCACGTTGGTCTCATTTTACAACCCAGTCACCACAATAAAACGTTGGCATCGTACATTTCTGCAGACCAGGCATATGTTACATTGGTACGTTACATATGTTTGACATAGTTCAGTTAACATATATATGAACTGAGTTTTTCCTCAGGAAGAGGAGGGGATGGTGGATGACGTGACACCTTGGCAAGACAGACCACTTTCAAAGACCACATTTTTTTATTTTTCTATTTTTTTTTATTTATTTTTTTTTATGTTTTTAACAAAAGGTCAGGACAACCAAATTGGGTATTTGAAGCCAAAACATGTTTTCTTAACCCCAACCAATGTTTTTTTTGCCTATGCCTAACCACACATTAACTACAGAGTTGTCACAACATAACATTGACACGTAAAGAAGAGTAAAGTTTCAGCATGCCCGCTACAGACGTACAAATTTAACACATCTGTGGTTTACATTTATTCTGTGGGTTGGGTTGGATGTTACTGGGGATGCACGATAATATCGGCATGACACTGGTATCGGCTGATATCAGCCAACATGCTTTTTCTTATTTTACACAATGAATGAATATTACAAACATTGAAAAGCATTGTATTTCATGTCTCCATCTGCTGGTGGGTCATCACGATAAGAGTATGCATGCATAATATGATGTTAACTCCACTACAGAGACTTGGAAAAAAGTAGATATATTGATTTCGGTATCGCACTACTCCAGTCTAGCTGAGCCAGAGGCAGCACAAAGCATGATTTTCCACCAGTGAAGACCTGCCAGTCATATGTTTGGACACAAATGGACACACTGATGAGATGCTTATGCGTGTGACGAAGGTGCATAGAACACACTGTGTATTTTTTTTGCTTTGCTAAGCTGCAGCTCTGTGCTAGTTGGTGAGCTAAAATACTGTTGTCTTGTCAGTGAGTACAGCATCCTTCTGTATGGACACAGACACTAGACTTTAAACAATAAACCGTTTACAGCATTGTATTTACATATTTAGCAGTCTCATAATTTGATGTTATTTTGGGGTTTTTCAAGTGTAAACCAAATGCTGTTGAACTCCATTAAACAAGGCCAAATACAGACATCTCAACGTCTGACAAAACATACCTTTTTTTGCTTTTGTTTGCCTTAAGTGTTTAGGCTGTAGGGTGACTCAGACTGAAATGAACGACTGTGTTAGCCCCCTGATCTCCTTACTGAGACCACTGCACTGGGACAGTGGGTATGGTGACATGGAGGGATAAGACTTTGTAGCATTGCCTATCAAATCCAATTGTGCTGTTAACCTCTCAATACTGGATGGAGTGTAAAATCATAGTTGCTGTAAAATCTTTCCAAACTTAGGAACTCTTCTCCAATCGTTCAAACTCATGTATGTGCCAGTTAGCCCAGGTTAGTGTAAAAACTGGAAGCAGGGGAAACAGCGAGCCTGGCTCTGTCCAAAGAAAGAAAAAGCCCTCCAAGACAACTGAAGCTTGTACAAAAACAGAAATGTGGAAAAAAACTGTGCTGGAACTTTTTCTTGGAGAACAACAGTCAGTGCAGTGATCATTGCAGCTCTCTGTAGTCTTGTGGTCAGTAAGGTTGTCAGGTTTTGTGGCACACTGTGTGCACAGAAACTAAAAACAAAACCTGTGCTCATCAGTCATACAAGGCAACCTACGCCATAGCTGCACAGAAACGCTCAGTGGGTGGATAAATTGTTCTGTTTGTGTATGGAAGGGAAAAAAATTACAACATGTTTATCAGTGCTCTTAAACTTTGGATAGATCCAATTCAGCTGTTTCCCCCTGCTTCCAGTCTTTATGCAACACTAGACTAATCACATCTGGTCTCCAGCTCTGGACTTAAAGGGGCTCTATGAGAAAATCAGAGTTGTCTGGACACTGTTCTCAATATGGAGGCAGCTGAGTCGGCAGCGAGCAGCTAGTGGTATTAACTCCAGAAACAGAGCTGAACAATATTTACACTGCCTGTTCAAGGCGGGTTTGTTGCGCCATTATGCTGCCTCGCTGTCCTATATATAAGGTGCGATCTTGCCTTTAAGCCGCTAAGGGAGGTAGTGACAGGAGTTAGGAGTTAGCAGTTCGCAGCAACTCAAAAAAGGAAGAACAGCAGCTGAAAATATCCGCAAACTGGGAAAACAATGAGATTCGGGAACTCCTTACCCTCTGAGCAGAGGACAAGATCAGCTGCCATAAAACAGGGACAGTAAATTACTGTTATGCCCAGTGTTGGCCTATGGCATAGGCAGTATAGACAAATGCTAAGGGTGCTGACATCAACAGGGGGCACCACAAATGAGGGATGAAAAAAAAAATCTAAATGTTTATCTTTTACCGTTTTTACATAGTAAAGCCTAGTAAATAATAGAGAGACTTTTTTTTCTAGGTTCCTGCCAACACCCCCCCACCCTCCAGCTTGGTACACTTTACCCACTCTCTGGGGGAGATGGACGCTGTATCTTTATCATGTCAAAATGACAAAAGCTTTCTGGTGCCCACTCAACTGCCACTACACTACTGAGAGGAGTGGATGAGGAGAGAAAGGAAATTAATTCAGCAGGAGAGCTAGTTATCGTTACCTCTAAGCAGCCGGTGGCTGCAACAGACAGCTCAGGGAGGTTGCATTGATTTACATTGTGAAGCATTCAAGATCTATTCAGTAAGAATGAGTATTCAGCGAAGGTAAATTATAATGTTCTCATGATATGTTCAGTGTGTAATCTTGTAAAATGTAGCTTTTGGTGAGAGACTTGAATAAATCCAGCTGTTTGAAGGAGAAATTTGATGATGTTTTCACAGCACTATAAAACACATATTAGAGAGGAAATTATGATGTATCATTTATGGTAAAAAGGCTTTTAGCTTATTTTTTAAAGATGCTTCTCATGTGAAAGAAGGTTATGTGAAAGGTTATTTCCTAAATGTGTATATATTATTGACTCCTCCGAGAACCGTTACCTTATTGTGGTGGAGGAATTTGAGTGCCCTAATGACCCTAGGAGCTATGCTGTCGGGGGCATTTAGCCCCTGGTAGGGTTTCCCATGGCAGATTGGTTCTGGGCGAAGGGTCAGACGAAGAACGGTTCAAAAGACCCTTCATGATGGATACAAACAAGGACACGTGTACCCGGCCCGGAGAGTTACCGGGGCCCCGCCCTGGAGCCAGGCCTGGGGTTGGGGCCCGTGGGCGAGCGCCTGGTGGTTGGGCCTTCGCCCATGGGGTCCGGCCGGGCCCAGCCCGAACCGCCTACATGGGCTCGTCTCCCTGCAGGCCCACCACCCGCAGAGGGATCCAGAAGGGTTCGGTGCAATGTGGATTGGGCAGCAGACCAAGGCGGGGGCCTTGGTGGTCCGATCCTCGGTTACAGAAGTTGGCTCCTGGGACATGGAATGTCACCTCTCTGGCGGGGAAGGAGCCGGAGCTTGTGGAAGAGGTTGAGCGCTACCGGCTAGATATAGTCGGCCTCACCTCGACACATAGTTCCGGCTCTGGAACCCTAGTCCTTGAGAGGGGTTGGACTCTCTCCTTTGCTGGAGTTGCTCCGGGTGAGAGGCGGAGGGCTGGGGTGGGCTTTCTGATAGCCCCCAGACTCTCTGCCTGTACTTTGGGGTTTACCCCGGTAGACGAAAGGGTTGCGTCCCTGCGCCTTCGGGTCGGGGAACGGGTCCTGACTGTTGTCTGCGCTTATGCGCCAAACAGCAGTTCAGAGTACCCACCCTTTTTGGAGTCCCTAGGACGGGTGCTGGACAGTGCCCCGAACGGGGACTCCATTGTTCTGCTGGGGGACTTCAACGCTCACGTGGGCAATGGAGGGGCGTGACTGGGAGGAACGGCCTGCCCGATCTGAACCCGAGTGGTGTTCAGTTATTGGACTTTTGTGCAGGTCGCAGTTTGGCCATAACTAACACCATGTTCAAACATAAGGATGTCCATCGGTGCACGTGGCACCAGGACAGCCTAGGTCGCAGGTCAATGATTGACTTTGTAGTCGTATCATTTGACCTGCGGCCATATGTTCTGGACACTCGGGTGAAGAGAGGAGCAGAGCTGTCAACTGATCACCACCTGGTGGTGAGATGGATCAGATGGTGGGGGAAGACGCCGCGCAGACCTGGCAGGCCCAAACGAACAGTGAGGGTCTGCTGGGAACGCCTGGCGGAAGAACCTGTCCAGATGATTTTCAACTCCCACCTCCAGGAGAGCTTTGACCGCGTCGCGAGGGCGGAGGGGGACATTGAGTCGGAATGGGCCTTGTTCTGCTCTGCCATTGTCGAGGCGGTGGTTGCAAGCTGTGGCCGCAAGGCCGCTGGGGCCAGTTGCGGCGGTAATCTCCGAACCTTCCTGACCGAGCCGTCAAGCTGAAGAAGGAGGTCTACAGGGCATGGTTGGTCTGTGGGTCTCCGGAAGCAGCTGACGGGTACTGGCGGGCCAAGCGGAGCGCAGCGGCGGCAGTCGTGGAGGCAAAAACTCGGGCGTGGGAGGAGTTCGGTGAGGCCATGGAGGAAGACTATCGCTCGGCTCCAAAGAGGTTCCGGCAAACCGTCCGGCGCCTCAGGGGGGGAAGGCAGCAACTTGCTCACACTGTTTACAGTGGGGGCGGGGAGCTGCTGACGTCAACTGGGGACATTGTCGGGTGGTGGAAGGAATACTTTGAGGAGCTCCTCAATCCCACCAGAACGTATTCCAGTGAGGAAACAGAGCCGGGGGTCTCGGGGGCGGGTCGTCCAATTTCTGGGGCAGAAATTGCTGAGGTAGTGAAACAACTCCGAGGCAGCGGAGCCCCGGGGGTGGATGAGATTCGTCCTGGATATCTCAAGGCTCTGGATGTTGTAGGGCTGTCCTGGCTGACACGCCTCTGCAACATTGCGTGGACATCAGGGGCAGTGCCTCTGGAGTGGCAGACCGGGGTGGTGGTCCCCATTTTCAAGAAAGGGGACTAGAGGGTGTGTTCCAACTACAGGGGGATCACACTCCTCAGCCTACCCGTTAAGGTCTACTCCAGGGTGCTGGAGAAGAGGGTCTGGTCGATAGTTGAACCTCAGATTGAGGAGGAGCAATGTGGTTTTCGTCCCGGACGCGGAACCGTGGACCAGCTCTTTACCCTCGCCAGGGTGCTGGAGGGGGCATGGCAGTTTGCCCAACCAGTCCACATGTGTTTTGTGGATTTGGAGAAGGCTTACGACCGTGTCCCCAGGGGCATCCTGTGGGGGGTGCTCCGGGAGTATGGGGTTGGTGGCCCCTTGCTGAGGGCCATCCAGTCCCTGTACCGAAGGAGCATGAGTCTGGTTCGCGTGGCTGGCAGTAAGTCGGACCTGTTCCCGGTGAGGGCTGGACTCTGCCAGGGCTGCCCTTTGTTACCGGTTCTGTTCATAACTTTTATGGACAGAATTTCTAGGCGCAGCCGAGTGGTGGAGGGTGTCAGGTTCGGTGATGACGGATGCGGATGACGTGGTCCTCCTAGCTCCATCGAACAGTGACCTCCAGCTCTCGCTGGGGCGATTCGCAGCCGAGTGTGAAGTGGCTGGGATGAGAATCAGCATCTCCAAGTCTGAGACCATGGTCCTCAGCCGGAATAGGGTGGATTGCCCACTCCAGGTCGGGAGGGAGGTCCTTCTTCAGGTGGAGGAGTTTAAGTATCTCGGGATCTTGTTCACGAGTGAGGGTAGGATGGAGTGGGAGATTGACAGGTGGATTGGGGCGGCGTCAGCAGTGATGCAGGCACTTAACCGGTCCGTTGTGATGAAGAGGGAGCTTAGCCAGAAAGCGAAGCTCTCGATTTACCGGTCGATCTACGTTCCAACCCTCACCTATGGTCACGAGCTCTGGGTAGTGACCGAAAGAATGAGATCGTGAGTACAAGCGGCTGAAATGAGTTTCCTCCGCAGGGTGGCTGGGCTCAGCCTTAGGGATAGGGTGAGGAGCTCAGACATTCGGGAGGGACTCGGAGTAGATCCGCTGCTCCTCCACATCGAGAGGAGCCAGTTGAGGTGGTTCGAGCATCTGGTAAGGATGCCTTCCGGATGCCTCCCTTGGGAGGTGTTTTGGGCGTGTCCAACCGGGAGGAGATCTCGGGGCCGCCCCAGAACATGCTGGAGGGACTACATCACCCGGCTGGCCTGGGAACGCCTCTTCCCGCGGAAGAGCTGACGGAAGTGGCTGGGGAGAGGACTGTCTGGGCTTCTTTGCTGAGGCTGCTGCCCCCGCGACCCGGACCCGGATAAGCGGAGGACGACGAGTACGAGACGAGTATTATTGAATTTGTGCACATTCAAAGGTAGTGTAATGAAGGACTGAATGACTTTAAACTGTTCATTTATTTTTTATAGTGTAGATTGCCCAGGGCACCAAATGTGCTAAAACCACCACTGGCTATGCCATTGTCATTGTTTATAACGTGCTGCCGACGTATATTATATATGCTACTATAGAGGCTGACGCTGATGGGTTACACTTCACACCCGTCATGCCTCTTTATTTATGCTGCGATGCTGGAATGCTATTTAAAATCACACACTGGTGTGATGAATGCTGCCAATAACTGGTCCTGTGTAAAAACGCAAAGCAGGCTGCTCTATAGCGCCACTTCTGTGTAAAAAGGTCTAATGGCAACAGTGCTGACAGAACTAACTGTGTTAAATAAAGGGGGACAGGAGCTTGGGTGCTACACTTCTGTGACGACCTGACCATCCCAATATTGGTGGTAACTGCTGTATGAGTGCATTGCAAAGCATCAGGGATGAGCCAGCCAGTGGGATACACTCATGCACTAACACGCACGTGTTGCCTGAGCTCTGCCATTATTCTGCTATTGACACTTACATACACAACAGTAAAAATGTGCATTTCATTGCAGTTCCTCTCAATATCTATTCATGTGCAAAGAACAAAAACAGTGCTTCATCATCTGTGTCACTGTGGGGTATAAATGTGTTGCAAGATGAGTCAAACAATCTTTTGTTGCAAGTGTGGAGTGGCCAAACATAAATGAAGCTCGACAGTAACATCTTCAGATGTCTAAGTGTAGCTGTCCTGTGGTTCACCAGTTGTTATTGTTCTCATTGGGCCCAAATGAAGCAAACTAAAACAGAAAACAATCCACAGTTTGTATGAACTACTCAGGACGTGCCTGCTGTGAAGGCGTCCCGGGTCTCTGGCTTGTGAATCATTACCACAACAGCTCAAAGCAGTTAAGGATGTGAACACAAGTGTTTGAAGAGCTCCACAGCTGAAGCTTTGTGGATGGTGGTAGGGGTGTGCCCTCACAGAACATGACAAAGGGAATAGGATGCCTCCAGCAGTGGGAAGCTTTCATCAAGGCCTGTGTGGGCATGATTTCATAAAGATTGTGGGCACCTGTGGGTGAGTCATGCAGGCCTTAATGCTGGTCTGAGGTAGAGTGGCAAAAAAAACAAAACAAAAAAAAAACGGCAACTGAGAAGTATATAGGCCATGGTTTCTCACCACGGTTAGTCAACTTACAAGGCTAGAGCAGCTAACAGCCCTCCACACCCCGCGCTTCCTTCTTTTCAGGCAGGGTTAGTGTATGTAGGATTTCTCTTGAGACACGGCTGTCGCAGTGATCCAAGTAAACCCTGTAAACGGCATCCAGAACAGAGAAGATGAAAGACGATAGAAAAAAAGCTTTCAGAGAGGGGAAAAGGGAAAAGAAAAAAGAAAGCTTCAGCTCAGTTTCAACACATAATTCCTAAACAAAGGTTAGAGCATCTTGCAGCCTCCCCCAGGGAGGAGCTGGCTGAGGCAGGGGCTCTGCAAAGGCAATATGACTACACAGCATCCAGCAAGACAGGGGGAGGGGGTGACTGGCCATGCTGGGTGCCACATTGCCTCCAGTGGGTGCAGGATGGGGGCTGTAATTGACAGTAGTTGAGGGAGGCGCTGGGATGTCAGTGTCACTGTGATGAGGCAGAGCTGGCGTGACATGCCCATCAGCAGCACGCTGCACAGCGTGTACATACAGTACAGCTCCCATAATGTACTTTGGATGTGTGTATTTGTTTACATGCAGAGAAGACAGCACGGAGCTTGTGCAGGAAGAGACAGCACGCTACTGGCGTAGGCGTAAGATGCTGGGAGAGAAAAAAAACCCCAGAAGGATGAGATGAAGGGCGACGAAAGGAGAAGTAGGATGAGTGGGACACGATGGGCTGGCTGCCTCCCCCCTCCTCCCACTCCGTCTCTGCTGTCTCAGAGGAGATGGAGGAATACGAATGCGGGCTGGCACCTTCGTTATGCCTGCAAATGAAGCCGTTGTGGTGCTGCGCCGACTCCTGCCAATACTTTACTGAGCTCTTGTCATTTACATACTGCGTCTCCTGCGGGGCATACAAGCACCAACACACAGGATCAAGACTTGGAGGACCTTGCTATTCAGTTTGAAATGAACGCATCTCACATGGGGTGCAAAGCACTTCCTGGGCTACCACAGAGTACATGTCGGTTCAGATGCAGAAACAAGGAAGAGGAGGAGGAAAGCAGTGGTAAATGTATTGACTTTGAAAAAAAAACTTCAATGAGGTAAGAGAGAAAAGAGAGGGAGAGAAAAAGAAAAAAACAGGCAGAGAAACAGGCAGCGTGGTGCTCGAGCTGCAGGGGCATATTAAAAAATGAATCAAAGGCACACTGGCTTTCCCACTGAAAGACACAGAGAGCCCAGCTCACAGCCCTCCTAGTGAGAGCGTGTCAATCACTGAGCCCCCCACACACGCATCTACGGCGCACACACATACACACACACACACACACACACACACACACACACTTTTTACTCACAGGCTCTGAACATGCACATGGCTCTACACCGCAACAAGACTCAGAGGAATACACACTAACACACAGACGCACACGAACACACACCGTCTAATTAACCTTCCATTCACTGTATCTGACAAACCCTGCTCCCTCTGATTTGAATCACAATCTGAATTGTTTCCACATAATTATCTTCTTGGTGAACTGAAACAGCATTTAGACAGTGGAAAACAAAAACTCTCCACTGAAATCCAGACTGAATTCATCTGGAAGGTGGGTCAGCAGCTCCTTAAAAGGCTGATTCACCCCTCTAAAAGCAGATTCTCTCTATCTAAACATGCAGATAGTTACGTTTTTTATTGTCCTGGTTTTAAGATTCCTGCATCCACCCCAGTACAACTGGGTGAAATGGAGGAAGGATAATGTCTGTGTAGATAACATATCATTTTCAAATCCAGGAAGAGAGACATTTACTGCACAGAAGTCATACATTGGGGTGGAAGTAAAGGTAAATATAAAATATCACCAGCCTTATCCTTTAACTCTCTACCTGCTCATGTGATCCAACATATCCAAAGACACAGCTAGAAGATACACAGCACAAATCACAGAACTTTGACATCATAGAATAGGGCTAAAAGGATTAATTTAATTGACAATTCTGATAATTAATTAAGTGCTGAAATCTATGTCACATAGCAACGCAAAAACAGCAAGCAAAAAGCTTTATTCTATGAAATATGAAGCACATAGCCTATGTGCCTCATATGTCTGTGCTCTATGAGCTTGCCATTTTTGCTGGAGCACTTTGAACTCCTCAAGTTGAAAAAAACTTGTGCCCCATGTCATCTCAAAGGAGGTGATGGGGTGACTTATGCCCTGTTGAACACCAACAATAAAAAAGTGCAGCAAGCTTTCCTTACATGTGGCATTCCATGATTTAAAAAAAAAAAAGGCTGTTTAGTGCCCCTCACTTTCTGTGTGATCGGGTCTCAGAAAGTATGCAGGCCAACTTGCCCCCATCACACTGCAGAGTAATTTTGCTTCCTGGGCTCCATGATCATGCAGGATCTTAGGTGGGAACTGAACATCAGAAAATGTACTTCCTGCTGAGACTAAAGAAGTTCAACCTGCCAAAAACAATGATAGTGCACCTCTATACTGCCATCACTGAGTCCATCCTCAACTCCTCCATCACCATCTTGTACACTGCTGCCACTGCCAAGGACAAGTGCAGACTGTGGTGAATCCTTTGCTCTGCTGAGAGGGTGATTGGCTGCAATCTGCCTTCCCTCCAGGACCTGCACGTATCCAAGACCCTGAGACTGACAGCAAAGATTGTGGCTGACCCCTCCCACCCAGCACACAAACTGTTTGAGTCACTCCCTCCGAGCAGGGGGCTGTGGTCCATCAGAACCAAAACCTCAAAATCTACAAAAACAGCTGGCTTCATCAACAAGCCATTTGTGTTTCTTGTCTATTCACCAAAACATCACAGGTATGTGAACCAACTTGACAATAAACTGGGTTCTAAATGTGACGCAGTCCTCTCATTCATTTGGATGAGGCCAATCTGGTAGTGCAGCAGGGATGTCAATGCAGAGGGGTCTGGAAAAAAACTGCAGAGTCACCTGGCAAAAAAAAAAACAAAAAAAAAAAAACAGGAAAAATTGAACCATGCTCAACGTTTGCTCCAACCAGTGTTGGGTGTGTGTGTGTGTGTGTGTGTTACTGACAGGATTTTGGGTAATATTATTACATTTACAGTGTCACACAACGCATTACCACCCAAAATAAACTGTTTATTGTTTTCATTTCTCATTCATCCACACTGATCCACACCTCTCCACTTTCAGCAGTGCGCCACCAGAAAAAATATCATCCAAAGGTTATTGTGTCTATTGTGTGTTATTGTGTCATGTCATTACAAACTACATTATTGAAGGGTGCCGGTGATCGGCATATCTGGGTCACTGTGTATTATCATGTTCAGTGTGTTTCCATTAATACGCCTGCAACATCTACAAAATATCCTGTTCTGCTCTTGTGTCCTAAGGCTGCTTAAAAGCAGCGGGGATAAGGAGCTGGCCTCAGGTTTGGTTTTTACTCGTCCCAGTGATCCTACAAATGCAGAGCACAGTCCCATTCCTATGCATAACTCTCTCACTGGTGCTGTTGTAGCTGACATTGTATTAATTTGCAGTCATCATAGTGACTTAATCACACGCCATTCTGTTTGTTGTGCTAACCTCAATATTTGTTTATTGTGTTTCATATCATAGACCCAAAGATATTTATCCATGTCTCATAATTATCAGACTTTGATACTCTGCCTGACCCTCCCTGTGTCCAAGGATATTCATTTATTTTAAAAGGTCTAGGTTATTCAATTGTTCTATATCATCATGCTATTATTAATATCAGCAGGGGATTTTAATACAAAGTGGTAACCACTGTATGTGAATGCATGAATGGGTCAGACCTGCAGCACTGGATTTAAAATGAACTGTAATAAACTGGAGCTTCTGTGCTTTGATTAGTTGCTGTGAAACAACATTTAAAATGAACATTCATTTATCTGAGGTCATTTTGGTCAACAGTTTTGTAATGAGTAACTTATTACTCTCCACAGAGAGTAATTTTGTAAAGTAACTTATTACTTACAAATGAAGGTAACTAGTAATATGTAATTTATTACATTTTGAAAGTAACACTGCTTGCAACACAAAGCAATCCCAACTGGCCAGGTGCTGCTTTGGACAATCATATACATGCAAGTGCACATTCCTCATAGATAATTTTTTTTTAAGTGAATGCCAGTGATGTCATAAAGTCCTGTCGATGAGTTGGCTGATCAGCCTTTAAAAGCATTATTCCGTTACTCCAACGCTGTCACATATTGACATTTGGTCATGGACTGTCCATGTTGACATATGATATGCAAGGTACCCTGGGTGTGTTGGTTGTTGACATTCTGGGACATCGTGTCAACTTCAGCCTGTTTCATGCATAGTCTGATTTCAAAATACATTTTTGTTTTCACGGGAAATTTACAGTTTGCGCACAGTCTCTTTCAAAATAAATGCACTACATCGGTACAACACTGGGTAATTACGTTTTTTTCCCCCAACAAACGCATATGGGTATGTTTAGCCAACACACACATGGGTAACAAAAGCACATGTTTGGGTTCAGGAAAAAAGAACAGGGTTTGGCTTTACAATCATACAGGAAGTGGACACTGGCTTCCCGGGTGAAAGTCGATGGTTGTTAGACTGATCCACCACCCCTACCATACACCCTACTCAGACTTTTGCCCCCTTCACTTACATTGTTGTCCTGCCACATATACCCCTGAAGCCGCTGGGTTCAGTTATGGCTGCATATCATGCCGGCGTCAAAGGACAACTTTTTTCATTGGTGCCTGAAGTCATCGCCCAGGCGTCAGTATTCAACAACTTTGGATTGAGACCGGGTTGTATTTCATGTCTTATCGGGACCAACAACATTGCCACCACCAATGCAGCCCCCTGCACTTGTTGTTGAAATCAGATGTCACTGTTGACTTTTTAAAATATCATTCTTCTATTTTATTCATCTCTTGTACAAAGGTGGACAACCAATTTCAAAACCTGAACAAGTCAAAGTCTTTTCACAGCTAGATACCACACAAGGGAGTAAATTAATTATTTATTGAATGTGGGGGAACTGACCCTTTAAAAGAAAGTTTACATTGTGGGTATTTCTCTCTCAGAGTAGCATGGGATGATGGAAAAAAAAATCTTGTGTCTGTAGTACAAAGCTGGAGTCAAGATGTGGTTAGCTTATCTTAAGATAAAGACCTGTCAAATGCTGATGTCTATGTGCGGTGGCTGTGTAAAAGCAGTCTGAAAGTGGCACTCAACCAGTCCTTTCTCCAGTCAGATGTTACGGCTATGTAACACTCTGCACAGATGCAGGGATTGAAGTTTTACACTCTTCTGCATGTACAGTCCAAGCTCAGCCCATGGCCCGCGGGTGCTTCAGCTTTCTGAATCAATATTTCAGCGCCGAGGCGTCGCTCAGCCTCCATCCACCTGGAGCCCTGCCAACATCCAGTTTCCAGTGCTACCATCAGCCTGCAGTGCACAGCTTCTGCCCACACACACACACATCCACAGGAGCATTAGCAGTCAGAAACACAGCTATCACAGCTCTTTCTTTTGTCTTGCCAGGTGGAATCATACATAACAATAAGCCATGTGAAATATGGCACTGTGGGGTTGAAATTTGTTTGAAGGAGCCATAAAAATTTACATTATTCTTAAATGAAAAATAACCACCCAACCACTTGACTTATGCCTTGTTGAACACCAGTCAGTTTTGCTGACAGGCATGCAAAGTAAGTTCTGTCAAGATACATTAAAGGTCAGAGAGAATATAACCTCTGAAGTGTGGGTGTATTCACATAATTACTATTGCAATCACAATGGTTCAACCCTGTTTATATCAGTGTGTAAAGCTTGGGTTTTGGAAGATCTAGAATTATAGAATAATTTTGTGAGAATTTGTGAGTTGACAGTGACATAATCAAACTGATAATGAAAATGTTATGTTTCTGATTTGCACGAACTTCTGGCAAGACAGCCATGACATAGTTGTTAAACCACTATTTAATATTGCTGTTTTTAACCCCTTACTACTATGTAAGACTAGGAACTCTATTAAAACCTATGATTCCAATATTAATCATATCTTAACTTAGAAAGCTCTAAATGGTCAGGCTCCGTCATATCTTAGAGAGCTCATAGTGCCTTATTATCCCACCAGAACACTGCACTCTGAGAACGCAGGGTTACTCGTGGTCCCTAAAGTCTCCAAAAGTAGATCAGGAGCCAGAGCCTTCAGCTATCAAGCTCCTCTCCTGTGGAATCATCTTCCTGTTACGGTCCGGGAGGCAGACACCGTCTCCACATTTAAGACTTGACTTAAGACTTTCCTCTTTGATAAAGCTTATAGTTAGGGCTGGCTCTGGCTTGCCCTGTACCAGCCCCTAGTTAGGCTGACTTAGGCTGTCTGTACAACATCTATTGCACGTCTGTCCGTCCTGAAAGAGGGATCCCTCCTCAGTTGCTCTTGCTGAGGTTTCTACCATCCTTGTCCTTATCCGCTGTGAGGATCCTAACAGGGCTGCCCCTGACCAAATTGGGGCCATTGTGCATATGCGCAAATGTGTCCCCTCGCGCAAAATGTGGCCCCCCATGGAAGATGAGGCCCTACACACAGCGCATGTTCTGCGTTTAGGGAGGAGTGGCCCTGGGTCCTAAGGACAGAGAGATGTTGTATGCTGTAAAGCCCTGTGAGGCAAATTGTGATTTGTGATAGTGGGCTTTATAAATAAAACTGATTGATTGATTGACTGATATCTATGTAAGTGTTCAAGCTGAGTAGAAGATTTTCAAGACAATTCAAGTTCAGAGAGACATTGCTGGCAGCATCGTACACAAATTTAAAGCTCTCGGTACAGCAGCAAAGCTTCCAAGGGGAACAAGACGTTTGAAATCAACAACTCAGAAACCCCCTTGTATAGTGTATCTTGCCAAAGGAGGACCTCGTGAAGACACAAGGAACAAACATATTGGTACAGAAAATTAAGAAGTTGAGGCGGCGGAAGTCCAAGTAGGGTGGGCGGGGAGGAGTGGTGGGTGGGTCCAACAACCACCAACTTTCACCCAAAAGGCCGGTGTTGCTTCCCCTAGGATTGTAAAGCCAAACTCTGTTCCAAACTCTGGCAAGCATCAGCTTTCACCTGAGAGGCTGGTGCTTGCTTCCTGTAAGATTGTGAAGCCAAAACCTGTTCTTTTTTCCTAAACCCAACCATGTGCTTTTGTTGCATAAACTAACCCAACCATGTGCATGTGTCGGCAAAGCTGTTGGAGGAAAAAATTGTGAATTTGCAGTGTTGTATTGATGTAGTGTTTTTATTTTGAAAGAGTATGCAAGCTGTACATTTCCTGTGAAAACGGAAGTGTATTTTGAAAACAGACAATGCAGGAAAGGGGCTGAAGTTGACACGGTATCTCAGAATGTCAACAACCAGTGCACCCAGAGTACCTTGCAGGTCATATCTTGACATGGAAAGTCCATACCCAAACGTTGATATGTGACAAGGTTTAAGTGAGAATGTGTTGAACTTTCATGAACCGAAAACACACATAGCAACAGCTATGGCTACACCCATACATACCCACGTGAATCTATGGTTACACCATGGTTACGTTTACTAACCAATGTTTATGTAGTGACCCACCCACCTGCCCCTTGAAGTGGCCACACCCTTAATTGTGCATAACTTTAAGCCTTGATAAAATGTAAACATCTTGGTAACATAAAAATTCACAGTTGTCTTGAATGTTGAAATTAGCTACAGAGACCAAAATCATTTTTGTACCAGGCTGTAAACATTTATTTCTGCTGGAAAGTCTCTGCCTCTTAGATAGATTGTCCTTGGATTGTCATTGGACTCATGAATAAGCGTTATATCTGGTGTAGGAAGGGTAAAGCCTATGACAAAAAGAACACTGGGCGAATCTGGGCGAGACAAAGACATAAAAGCAAATGACTTTTTGTTATTTGGTTCTCTCTTATATAATCTTATATTAAGATTCAAAATGTAGTTTGACTTCAGGCAGAATATATGAATATATAATATGAAAAATTATATTTCTTTATAGAATTTCCAGAAACAATGCCACAATAATCTTAATCCACTACGATCATAGAAACCTATGTCGAAGTGTAAAGAGGCAGAGGCCTTTATTTCAGGGTTTTCAGATGTCTTTGTAATCCTGAGTTAAATATTAACTCTGACATTGAGCTGTGTCAAAGCAATAAGTTAACATTTTGGAAAATACTATTATGTACATCAATGTGTGCATCCTGCAGTCAGGATGCAGTTGGCCTAGCTTGGTGTGAAGACTGGAAGCTGGGGGCCAAAGTGCTGTACAAAATAACAGAATGACACACAAATATATAGCAATATAAAATGTACACAAATCAGAATAAAACTGGTAAGAACAATAACATACATAAAAAATATTAGAAAATATAAAATATTAAAACAACACAACAAACAACCGAAATCCATTGAAAACATGGATGTTTTAAGATTTGTCTCAAGAGTGTCAATGGAGGGGGTGCATTTGATTTAGAGTGGAAGGCTATTCCAGCGCTTTGGAGCAGCTTCCGCAATTGCACGATCTCCTTTAACCAGACATTGTTTTGAGGGTCTAAGAGGCTGGGAGTTGGAGTAGGGACAGAGAAGTTCAGCCTGTTAGATGAATTGTCTGTTTTCAAAATACACTTACGTTTTTACAGGAAATGTATAGTTTGCCTACAGTCTCTTTTAAAATAAAAAACATAACATCTGCAAATTGACATTTTTTTCCTTCAACAACAAACGCACGTGGTTACATTTAGCCAACACATGCACATGGTTGGGTTGGTTTAGGCAACAGAAGCACGTGGTTGGGTTTAGGAAAAAAGAACAGGGTTTGGCTTCACAATCTTACAGGAAGCCAGCTCCAGCCTCTCAGATGAAAGTCGGTGCTTGTTGGACCCATCCACCACCTCTCCCACACACTCTCCTTGGACTTCCACCCCCTTAACTTTTGTTGTTGTCCAGCTGTGTATCATGCTGACATGAAAGGACAGCTTTTTCATTGGTGTCTGATGCCAGAAGTCATCGACCAAGCGCACACTGGAGTGAGAGCAGGTTGTTCATACAGTACCTTATACTTTCTGTCAAAAATAGATATTTTCAGACACAGATTCAGTCATTTGCATTCATTTGAATTTTACGTTCAATTCTACATGCAGATATTTTCATTTTTTAAATTTTAACTTGCAACTCTGCAACTCTTGCTGTTTTGCTTTTGCACTTTTGATGGCGCTCAGCCTAAATAAGGATAGACGATATTTAGACCTTTGCAGTGAATGTGGACAAATTTTCCATTTCATTACTTTGTTGGACTGACATGCTGCTTTGGTTTTGACTTCTTAATTATCAGTGCATACATTACGTGTCGATTGATGTGTATTTTGATAATACTAGTTGTTTGTAAGAATTCTACAGTACAATGCAGTAGTATCACATGGGTGGAACAGTAGGTGATCAAAGGATTAATTCTATTGATGCATAGAGCATTAGCCTGGTTCCAGACCATAGATCCCGCCCACTCAACTGAGTAGGCTTGCATCTCTGGTCTGGCATACTGCAATGAATTTGCGATTTATCTCGTCCAAAAGATGGACGGACCAATGAACGCCGGGGGTGGGGGCGGGTCTAGCGATTAGCCAATCAGCGCCACGCTGATGTCAAGCTGTACGCCGGTGGGTAACTGGTGAGGATAGCAACAATGGCGACCGCTACAGATCCTACAGACCACATTAACGATGCTATCGAGGTATTTTGCCACTACTCGCGTTAATGGAGGACCAAATTAAGGAAGCTGCTAAACTGGATTTAATGGTGATGCAGCTGGGCGTGCACGACGACGGAGACATTTTAAACGGGCAATGCTCGCTTGTTTTCGGCACCCCCGAGGCATGGATACTAATGACGTCAGATTCTGGGTGAGTTGCTGATCTCTACTGATTGGTTAGGGAAAAAATCAAATTCCTTCCTTGTAAATCGCCTTCAATGGAGGCAGTGTCAGACTGAAGGTTCTGGGAGCTTCAGTCTGACACTCAGGCTAACAGAGCATAGCAATAGTAAAAAGTTCAGCATTGCCAGTCTCTCCTACCTGTCTATCTCACATAGTAGGTACTAACCTGGGGCTGATGTCCCAGGTCATCATCAGCTTTGTACTACAAATTCAAAAACAAAAACAAAAACAAACATTCACATTCAGCTACAATGAACTAGTATGGCCCCACACCAATAACAAACACAAAGCACTGGTAGACCAACCTATGACACAATCCTTAACCAACGTGATTACATTTCAATTGTGATGTTAGGCTCATGTTTATATACTCTCTGTGCAACCCTCTAACACTAAAATTCTAGACCTACTGAGTGAGTTGCTGAGTGAATGACTGCATAATTAAAGCAACAGGAGGATTTGTCAGATAGTCCCTGAGCACTGGCTGTGACAGCAGGGCTGCAGAGTGGCCAGGACAGATCATGGACCATTTGAAGGACAGGGACCAGCAGCCTCTGGGGCAGTGTAGGAGAAATCAATGAGTCTGTGGCAGCCAGAGTCATTAGTTGTTGCTGCTGAGATGGACAATCAAGTCACATGACTGTACTCAAGTCTGACTGGAGTCACAGACCAGAGGGGAGTTCACAGCATCATGACCAACCTGTAGCGCTGAATGCTTTCATTTAGATGATTTACAGAACACAGGACTTCTACCCCAGCGGACTGGTGTTCGGAACTGTGTGAACTTTTTTTTTTTAAGCTATGTCATCACCATGTTTCTTTTCTTAAACCTAACCACGGTAACTTTCTGTTAATTTTGTAACTTTACATTAAGGAGATAACATAATTTGTGGGACGTTAATTTATAGGATATCATGCAAATCATTGTGTGCATGGTCGTACAATATCATGCGAACTGTTGTATGAGGATAGGTTGAATCATAATACCTATTAACTCTGCCAAGGAGGAAAAAGTACTAGCCCAATTTTCATGAAACGTAATGGAGGGATGTAGCATGAACCAGAGATAAACTTGTTAAAATTTTGGAGCCGCTCCAAAACATGGGGCAGATGCACACTTTATCACTGTGTTAACATTGTGAGATAGGACATTTGGCCACTCAGAATAAATACTGTACTACTTAAAATCCAGTAGGTGATTGTAAAGTTTGATATTGACAAAACATAGCTGATTGTACAAATACAATGAATCCATATCACAATCCACATTTACCATACCAGTGACCTCTGGGGTTGTCTGTACATGGACTAGCCCAACACTCTCCAGTATAAGCTTCACCAGAGACATTATGGAAAAATTAACTTTACCCTTCACAAGAGCAAAAAAACTGACTGTTGCTTCAACCAAATGTAATCCTGATCTTCTCTCTCCTAGTTCTATTCATTTTGGAAATACGTATATCCAGACATTAAGTACACCTATCACAGAAGTGATCACTATAAGTGTTTTCCACTGTGTGTGTATATATATATACGTATATATATATATATATATATATATATGTATATATATATTCTATGCGACTATTATAGTAAAAAATACGGACGCACATGTGTGAATTAACAGTCCCTTTTTTCCAAAAGTTGTAAAAAAAGCAAAGGAAGAACATTTAATAAAGCCCTGGAGGGCGAGATGCTCTACAAATAAAAGGGAGCACACCCGCAAGGAGGCAGGGATCATTTTGTTGGTCAACAATAAACCTGGAGTTCTCTTGGTTTTGGGATTTTGACAGAGTTGTTACACAAAAAAATCCAAGAGCAGGGGGGGACCAGGAGTTGAAAACATCTGGGGCTTTAGCACTGAAGTGGGAAAGAGGGACTGCCCTGCTGCTATGACTCACTAAAAAACAACTGGTTTTGCTGTTTGTTGGCTGTGAAAGGTGATCTGCAGTGGTCTACAGCTTGACAGGCGTCTTGGCAAGGTCTCATGTCACCCACCATCTCTTCCAACTCCCAATGACAAAGTCAACTTATATACTATGTCTCTTTAGAAATGTTGATATGATATAAATGTAACAAATTTGTGGTTTTCAGAAACAAACAATGCCAACATTTTCTGTTGGTAACTGTGCTGGGAGGTTTGTGCTTTCCAAGTACCCTTTTGGTTCCACAATGCTAATTTCTACACAGTTTGTTATGAGCCAAGTAAGTCCTCTTAGGAACAGTAACAGGTCACACACCTCACTGACTAATTGATTTGATAATTGAGAGAGCCATCTTCTTTCTCATAAAGGAAATTCATGCAAATAGTAGAGGCATGCTTGCAGGTCCCAGTCCATTAAGCTGAAATGACCTAAATATGAGACAGATGAATAGTTGGCTCATATTTTCACATTCTACTTCCTGTATGTTTGCACTGATGATTCACACTAAAACAAATGGGATTAAATTCAATTCACAGATTTGCATCCTCTGCTCACTTTAGCTCCACTCGGAGGATTCTCATTATATCCATGACTGCCTTCAGAGCAGACGGGATGAAGCTAATTTTGTTTTCTGTTTGAGAAAACATCCTCCTGGAGAGCAGCAGCCTCAACGCACCTGCAAACTGCAACTATGTATCCACAGTAAAGATCAGTTCCAGATACAACATATTGACAGCTCAGTGAATAAGCAGCATGAATGGACAGCAATTGTTCTCTGGAGCCTACCTGCAGTGTTAGTGGGGACACTGATTGTAGCGCTAGCTTACAAACTGCAGAGAAGCTGCCATGTGACACTGCAGCATGTTTACATTGTGGTTCAGTTTTTTTTCATATGTTTTTTTTTTGTTTAAACTTTTTAACTGATTATTTATTTATTTATTTATTTATTTATTTATTTATTTATTTATTTATTTTCATTTAATTTTCTTATTTAAAGCAATGTACAAAAACACTTGGCTTGGCTTGGCTTGCATAGCAAAATGTATAAAAATAATGGATGTAGCCACTATGATGTCACCCATCGAATTTGGGACTCCTGTTTTGAAGCTTCAAGTTTAGCATTTTGGCTGTTGCCATCTTGAATTTTTGGAGCCAGAAGTGACCATATGTGGACTATTATGGCATGCTGTTTAGAAAATAATTACATATGAAATGAAGCTTGGAATACATTGAATAACATATGTTTATATTTATATATATATATGTATTTGTATCGAACCGTTCGGTATGAGGCTTTTGGTTCAGTACGCATTACAAACCAAACGATTCACTGAGATATTCTATTACATTTAAAAATAAGACATACAGCTTAACAGTGTTTAATATAGGCCTAATGTTCTCAGTGTCACTGCACTTAACAAGGCAGCCTACAGGACGGAACAGGCAACATGCTGTCTGCCCCTCCCACCCCCAAACCAGAACATTCTACTGCAGTGAGACACACTGGGAGGCAGCTATGCTAAGCTAGCTCGTTGCAAGATGGTTAGTAATGCCACTATCAGATCAGAAACAGAGGATTCTCTGATAACCTTCAGATCTGGTGTTTGGAGCCACTTCAGTTTGTGAATTATGAGGGCCATGGCAAGAGAGAGTGGTGGATAAAAACACACCAAGCCAAAGAACGAGCCACTACAAAGCAACTCTCCTTAGCAGCTAGCCCAGTAGCAGCGTAACATACATCACACCCGAGCTGAAGCCTGTCTTCTCATTGATAAGTAGCTCACGTGTTTCTGGGACAAATTGTGTGTGTGTGTGTGAGAGAGAGTGTGTCTGCTGCAGATGCAGACCCTGCATGGATGTACAGAGCATGTAATCAAGGTAGCATACAGCAAATGCATGCCCACACACACACACACACACACACACACACACACACACACACAGACTGGACTCTGACCTCGGGGTCTGTTATAGAGGCCCCTCTGGCTTTGTTGTGTGGAGATTTATTAATGTGCAAACTTTTGTGGTCTCCTAGTTAACTCATTATTAATGTGTGCAGTGTGCTTTACTCTTATCCTCCGTGGATGATGTCTGTGTGTGTGTAGAATGTAAAACGGTGTTGTTGCTGTTTGTTAAGGGAGCAGGTTGAATCAGTTTCTCTGTGTGTGTAGGCGATGTAGAGCAGTATCAGTGTTGTTGAGTGAGCAGTAGGTAGGCTTGAAGAGTGGCTGTGGTAAGTTGACTGGCTGACAGTGGTGGACACGTGTTGGCTCACCCACTCACTGCTCCTCTGATGCTGCTCAACAGACTCCGAGTGTGACATGAGTGAATGCGAGAAGTTAGAGACAGGAGGACAGTCTCTCTACACCCACACTGAGCCTAACATATGCACATGTCACAGTGGTTAGTACAATAAAGCCTTTTTCTGACGAAGTGGTGAAGGATCATTAGGCTGAGGTATCTGAGGCTACACTGGAGGGGGAGGAGCAATAACTGGCTGTGGATGAGCCAACCACCAACTTGATGTTTTTGTTCAGATATTACAGTTATATTTCCATCGCATTAATGTTCTGTATCAGTTATTATCAACTTGTGTTTTCCATCAGTGATAAGACATTTAGGTAGAGTTTTTAAAATTGGTTTTTGCAAGTGTGGCAGCTCTAGGGTGAGTAGGTAAAACTGGAACTGTTGGTTATTCATAGTAGTGTATTATTTAGAATTTAGTATTGTTGACAACGCCACCCAAGGTAACCTCACCTCGGGAAAACCACGAGAAACTCTAACCACTTGAAGACTCAACAAGGTCACATACAATTGAAAACAGTGACTAGAGATGTAACTCCAAAAATAGCTACACATTTATTTACCACTGCTTTCTTTTTTTTAATACAGTCAACCACAAACAGTCAACTAAACAGAACTTCCCCCCAGCAATAAATAAAATGTACAAACACAAGAAAAAATTAAAGATGCAAGCAGCAATCACTGGGTCTTCTCACCTTTGAGCACATCAGGGGTATTGGCAGGATGCCAGCTGATGTGGCTGTTTTTATCTGTGAAACTCAGATGCTGCATGCAGGAGTAAGATGGTACATCCTCCATAGAGTCTGGATGTTTAAATGACCTATTTCACATTTTGTAGCACTTCCTGTTGCCAGAAGGTGGCGCTGGAGAACACACTAATTATACCTCTTGTTGCTGTAAATCAATTGTAGACCACACCACTGAAAATTTTATGTAAATCTAAAGATAATTGTTTGACAAGTCTCACTTCCTGTTGCCAGAAGGTGGCACAATCACCATGACACCTTATTTGCATATGGATGCCTTCAGGCCTGGGGCCTTATAAAGTCAGATTTGGGGGAGATTGGACAAGGTACATGGAAGTTACAACTTCTGTTTCTTGGTGAAGAAGGCGTCATCACTAATCATCATCAAGGTCTTGCGACTATGCTGACCAAATTTGAGGTGGATCTGGTCACCCCTCTGGGGTATGTCAAAGTATACAATATGTCATTTTCTGTCACCAGTAGGTGGCTCTATGACTATAACTTAATTTTAGCACGTAGATGTTATGAGGCCGGGACTCTTATCATGCAGACTGTGCGATGTATGCTCACGTTACAGCTGTCTTCATTTTATGGTGAAATGTGCAAAATGGCCGCCATGCCACTGCAACACCGTTTGATAAAAACTCACAATTTTCATTAGGAAGCATCATCAAGAGACTTTTTTTTCAGGCAAATCTGAAGTGGGTTACATTCATTCATTCATTCATCTTCTAACCGCTTCATCCTCTTGAGGGTCGCAGGGGGGCTGGAGCCTATCCCAGCTGACACTGGGCGAGAGGCGGGGTACACCCTGGACAGGTCGCCAGACTATCGCAGGGCTGACACATAGAGACAAACAACCATTCACGCTCACATTCACACCTACGGACAATTTAGAGTTATCAATTAACCTAGTCCCCAATCTGCATGTCTTTGGACTGTGGGAGGAAGCCGGAGTGCCCGGAGAGAACCAGGTGGGTTACATATTAAATTTAAAATGGCTGACTTCCCGTTGGGTTTAAGTTATGGCTCCAAGAGACCTTTTTGTAAGTCTGGGCATGATACATATGTCCACCAAATTTCATTCATCTACGTGAAATTTAAAGGTGGGGGCTTAAACTTTGAAAACTTTAAGGGGACGCTATAGAGGCAATTCTCCATACCCAATCAGAAGACCCATATGAGATTGCAATTTTCGCCAATATGAAAATATAATCAAAATGAAAATAACACATTAAACACAAGAGCACAATGAGAAAAAAATAAATCTCAAACCAACAAACTGAGGCTCAATATCCTCTCATAAACCAATCTACACAAAAAGAAAGACAAAGAAAATGAACTCTCAGGGAAACCAGTAATATTCCCAGTGTTCTACAGGGGACTGACTATTGTTTCGACAGCTCAAAATTCTAAAGCCTTTTCAGTATAAAAAATGTCCCACTGGACTGAAAGGCTGTTTCTCTGGCAGCCGATTATCCCAAAAACAAACACAAACACACCTCTTGTGGTTAGACAACCCAGTTGCCAGAAAAAATGTTCACATTGTACATTTCTGTAAACTATGGATATGTTACATTTGTCAGCAAAGCAGTGGTGAATGTTTAGCTAGCTTTAGGCACAAAAAATACTTGGTTACGGTTAGGAAAAGATCATGTTTTGGCCTAAAATACCTACCTTTAGTGGCAAAAAAAAGTTGCTGGAAAGGCAGAGATAGGTTGGTGAAAAACACCCAAGTTCAGCTGCTCAAATGCCTCTGGGAAAACACTGCAAAGAGTTGGTATAAACACCCAGGATTGGTGGCTCAAATGGCACCAAAGGAATGTAAAACACTGAAACTAACTGCAGGACATGCTTTGTCACGGCCCTCGATGTGTGATATAAATGCCAAAGCTACCCTTTAGCTTGTTTCTGAGATGCACCAGGCTTTCAACTAACTCCAGTGTAATCCCCTCTGCGGCAATACTTGATGCTGAGAGCAGCTGTTGTAGCACAAAGAGCGAGAAAGTCCACGCTGGTGGATGGGTCAAACAACACAAGACTTTCACCCAGGAGACTGTAATTTGTATCCTGTATGAAACCAAAAGTGAACAGTGTTTCAATGTAATTTCACAAAATGTATCTACAGTCATTGCACAGATGTCATTTTTATGGATCTTATGTTAACCCAAAACATGATCTTTTTTCTAAACCTGACCGCAGTTTTGTTGCTTAAACCTAAACTGTTTGACAACACTAACAACGTGTTACGATGTATTTTACCTGTGCGTCACAGAGAGAAGCTATAGGGTGCCTTGTGCATCGCTATGAGATGTCGAGGGGCATAACAAAGCCTCTGTATCTGATGTTCTGGGAAAGGGTTGGTTTCCCTCAATAATACAGTAGCTTGGGCCCTGTATTAGCAAGTCATTTTTTTACTCTTTCAAATACATATCTATTCAAAGTATAATAATAAAGTATTTTGACTTACCATGAGTATTTTTTCTTTGGTTGGAAAAAAGAAAGATGTAAACATTTCAGCAGACAGGGCTGACATTGAAGCAACAGCTCATGACGAGTCATGGTATGAAAGATACAGACAAATTCCAATTTAAGTCATTTTTATTAACTTGTTCATAAAACATTGTTCTTAGAAAGAGGCCCAGCAAAGAGGGGGTGTGCTATGAGGTGGGTGCGCAAATGCATCTTATTATTTTATATATTATATCACCCCATGGTCCCTCCATCTCAATCCCGTCTGCTAATTTCACCAGGAGGAGAGTGGACAGCAGTTCCATAGAACCTTCAGTTACAGCTGTAGAGACCTGAATTCAGCTAGGTGTTTCCCCTCCCCCCCGAAAATATGCATTGCTTAAGCCGCTCCTCCACAGTTAGACCACTACAGAGGTGGAAACTGACCTTAACTGTTTCCATTTTGAAGCAGTTTGTTAGCCAGCTAACTACTTTGTTAGGGAAACATTTTCTCCCCCCACATGTGGAGTTTGCCTGATACCAGACAGAATTCTGTGTTTAAACTTGATGGAGTGGGTGGATTCAAGGGTTTGATACTCAGTTGTTCAAGGAAACAGATGTCATCGCTGTTGTATATGGTTATTTTACCATGGCTAACAACCAATCAGCTTGAACTTTTTGTTTTATAATCAGGTTCAAGCATCATGTGAATGCAGCAGGCTTTTGTCTCATTCATTCATGATCTTGGAAGGTCATCAGGGTAGTAAGTGTTAGCATAGCTGCAGGCTAGTATGACTGGTTTGAACTTTATAGGTCAGTTAAGCTTACTAGCAGGCCATCTACTGGCTGGACAACATCGTGCCTGGCATCTTTCAGTCAGTGTGGGCATGTCACAGCTCCATTTTTGCTCTTAACCCTTGTCTTTTTCGTTGGCAGTGCACACCAAGTTTGAACCCCTTTTCATCCAGGTGTGCTGAACTGCTGCAGAGAGAGGCCCCTCTGTCACAGTCTGTGTAGGGGCCAACATCCAGGGGGAGAGGTGAGACTATCACATTGCACATGATTAATGCTGGGCCCTTGTCTGCTAGAAGCAGTGGTGAAGGAGACTCGATGCCTCGAGGCACCAACAGACCTGCTTCCCAAACTGGGACTTGGCCCTCCCTGCATGCTTGACCGAACAAGTTGTGGGTGTTGGGAAGCCGTGCAAACCTACTGCAGTGGCTCGATACAGAGATGAAAGGAGCTGACCCTGAAAAATTCAAAGGGAGAGTTCCCCTCTCAGTCGACCCCCACCTATTTTTTCTTCATCTCCTCCCTCTGTCTGTCAACCTCAGTTTATCTTCACCCGATTTTCCCCATTTCTTCTCCATGCTTCCCCTCTTTGTGTCCATCTTTCACAGCAGCCCTCACTGACAGTTTGTCTGGTTTATTCCTTCTCTCTGCTGCTGTCTCTGTGCCTTGCTCTCTGCCACAGGTCAGTTCCAGGTTAACTGGCTCAACAGCACTGGAAGCTAAGAATCTCAAACCATGTCACATGACAGGGCCTTTCCTTCACATGCTGCAACTATGTGGGGAGGAGTTCACCCTGTAAATACAACCAGTATGACATCAGAGAAAGTCATGCTAAAAAGCTCTGAGTGCTGCACGTGTCTGGTCCTGCTGACCCATTGGCTTCTTTTTTTTTCACATACATGAGTACATAATAGTCCTGTCTATTCTTTACCTTTTTTTATCCTGCTTTGTTGTCCTCAAATTCCTTGCCAAAAAAAGTAATTCTTATTCTGGAAAAAGGGAAACAAAACATCTTATTGCCTAACACGAAGGCCATTTTGTTGCAGTAGAAGAATATAAGACATAGTACATAATGTTCTGTATAGCATAAACATTTGTAGTTTTTGAGCCCCCATATGAAACCAGTCTATCTGATCCATTTGTTTTTTCCTCTGTTGATTGGGAGATCACCACACTACAGCTTGAATTTTGATGGATGTGATGGATCCAACGAGTCCTTCTCCCTAAAGCCTGGTATACACTGTGTGATTTTGGGCTGTCCCAGACAAAAGATGACCAATGTGAAAGAAATGTGGCGATATCTTTGGGCGTGGCTCTGTAACGGTGGTCCTGCATTGCACAGTGAGAGAGGTTCAAGGTTGGTCGTTGTCACGGTCTTGCAATCAAAGACAGCCTGGGATGAAATTCTGACAGTGTCAGAAATTTGGTAAGATGGACGGTTCATTTACTACCCACACTGTTATGATTCCAAATTGGCAAAGTATCCCTTTAACGACAAAAAAGTCACTTGTAACTGATTTTAAGAACCATGTATTTGCTGTCTGATGCAGTCTTCCTATTAAGCTTCTGCAGTGGTGTAGCCATGGAGTGCCAGTCACTGTCATAATGGGCTGGGAGAAATGTACCAGGTCCATACACTGCAAAGGCTTGATTCTTAATTTTTGTCTGCCAAAAACAGTAGTATTTATCAATATTTAACCTCAGCTCAATTTTGGTGACAGCTTGGTGTAGCTACCTAGTGAACAGCTGCAGAACACTGCCAAGATCATGTGATATTGAAATTAAAACTAAGTCATAAATATAGCCACTGTGTCCACTTCTTGTCCATACTGATATGAGTTCAGGTGTTTGACTAACAAACGACAAAAACAGTTGTTTTTTATTTTCATTTTTGAATTGACAATTGACACTTGTTACATGCATTGTGTCTTTTCAAAATACACTTCTGTTGCAGGTGGCACGATGGTGCAGTGGATAGCACTGTCCCCTCACTGCAAGAGGGTTGCAGGTTCAAACCCACCAGCTGGCTGCCTCCCGTCTGAGTGGAGTTTGCATGTTCTCCATGTGTCAGCATGTTCTCCAGGTTCCTACCACAGTCCAGATTAATTGGTGAGTCTAAAGTCTAGTTCATATTACATGATTTTCATCCTGATTTTGTGTCGCGGACACTATCGTAATCTTTTGAGTGTTCATACCTGTCGACGTGTGTTTCTGTCAGCGGGAGTCTCGCCAACTGCGTTACGACCTGTGTGTGCACACCACAGGATTTCTCCATCGAGCCCTCGCCGACAGAGCCCCAGATAACGAGGTGACGTCACCAAACTTGGAGATGACACATCGTAAAGGCATGGATATTCTTCCCAGTGTTGAATCACTTTAGAAACAAGCCCAAAGTTGTGGCTAATAAGCGGACCTAGCAAGTGGCAACCCTGCTGCTTGTCCTCTTCACATTTCTTCCATCCTCCTGTGTGCTGACGGGGGACTTATCCCACCTCTCATTGGCTGATGCTCTTTGTCAGCCGTGTCAGACATCTCTAGTTTTCTAGCATGCCAGATATCCAGTCCCAGTCACAGACGAGGGGGGGACTTGCTCGTAGGCTTGTTCACACATGAGGACTTGTCGTGGCAGACCATCTGCTGACTCACCTCCGATCCAAGGTGGCTCTCAAGATCCTCTGTGACGTCAAAATCGCGGTGAAAATCGTGTAATGTGAGCTAGACTTAAATTGCCCCTAGGTGGGAATGTGAGTGTGAATGGTTGTCTGTCTCTATGTGCCAGCCCTGTGATAGTCTGGTGACCAGGGCATACCCCACCTCATGCCCAGTGTCAGCTGGGAAAGTGACCCATTACAGGATAAGCAGTTATGGATCATGAATGAATGAATGAATGAATGAATGAACTTCCGCTTTCACAGGAAAGGTACAGTTCCTGCATACAGTCTTTATCAAAATAAGCTTACAGCATATGTAAAACACTTCATTTTAGGTTTATTTCCTTGAGTTTACAAAACAAGAGTCCATGGTTAGGTTTAGAAGAAAACATCATGGCTTGGTTTAAAATAAGTACAGTTGTTACTTAAGTCATGTAACGTCAGGGGACGTATGTCACGTGACAGACATCTCTAGCATAGCATGCTATGCAAACTAGCACACTACGTTATTATTAAAATAACCACTGACTTTTGGTTTCACATAGAAAATGAACATTGGCCTCATGGGTGAAAGTTCTGTGTTTGTTTGACCCATCCACCACCCCATCCGTCCATTCCAACCTTGCCGCTCTTTACTACAGAGGTAGCCTGTGGCATTACAAGCTGCTGCCAGCTGGTGCGTTTCATACTGCTGCAAAGGGTACCTCTGTGTGTCTGTGTCTGACACCAACATCCACTGACAAAGCGGTGGTATCTGATGTTTTTAGATGTTTCCCGTTGTGTCACTAACTAGCCGCCTGATGCATATCATACCGCTGTTTGTTTCTGTACTGACCTATGTTCACTTACTACCATCTAGTGGACATCTCTGGTAGCGATGATTTTCTTTAGTTTCAATTTCCATCCTGTTGTTGTCAGTTGAACAAAGAGCAGCCTACAGTGTGCGTGTCAGCCAGTGTTCTACTTATGTTTAAGCCTTGGAGTAGATGTGTCCGTAAGTACAGATGTGAAATATTGTTTAAATGAATGTTTTAAGGAGGAAATAGCTCTGTGGCAGGAAGATTTTGTTCCATTGTCTGATAAATGTACTTAACACATGCTAAGCATTTGCTGCAAGTTAGGTTGCTGACTAACTGAAAGAGTGAAAAGGATAAGCTAATGTTACGCTAATAAATGTGCAATTCATATTTGATATTTACCTGCAATGTTAGCTGGTTACTTCATCCATATTAAACAGCAGCTTGCTTTATTACAATACGCTAATGAGCATTTTGCAGCTGTAATTGTTCACATTGTCATTGTATTTAATCTGTAAGCACTATGTGTGCAGAAAATTGATACATTTGTTTGTATTGCATTTTTCAGTTTTACAGAAACGACCATCAGTAAAGCCCCATAGCCACAAGAACACGGTTTTATTGCAGTTTTTGTTCACTATCTGTCAAGCCTTGTTCAGAAACACAGTCGTGAGGACAGAATATCTTCTGATCCAGAGATCACTGACAATGTGTTTGACGAGTTGGAAGTGAGAATGGGCAGATATTTTTAGACAAAACATGATCTTTTCCTAACCAAAATCAAGTTTTTGCTTGTGCCTAAACATAGCCACACAGTAAGCGCTGTTGAAACTTAAAGTTTTAACACATCCTCAACATAACAACTATTAACTTACAAATGTTAACTATCCGTGGTTTGCAGAAATATATAATGCCAACATTTATTCTGGTAACTGGGTTGCTGACAAACACTGTTCAGCATACAGTAATCACAGAAAAAATAGGGAGTGCTGTACTGGGTTAAGGCACTGTGTAGTTAATTGTAAAAAAAAAACAAAACAAAAAAAAAAACAGGTGCTCTTCAAGGATGGGGCAAACAGTCACATAGACGTGTCACTGGGAGTAATCTATCATGGGTTTTTCTTACATCATACCTTCCTCTCAGTATCTGATATTATCGTTGTTATGCTTTTGAACAAGTGTCAGTAAGGGTGAACCCTTGTTTACTGTTGCCTTGCATTCCTTTTCAAAATTCATCACATTGTTATAGAACCTTGTTGCATTTATTCACACCTTGTCTTGGATTGAATTTAAGAGTGCCTCTAAAATATGACAAGTCTGGCTTTCTTGCTGGCTACTCAAGCTGTCATTCGATCACAAAGCCAACACTTGGCCCTTGCTAAATGTTTGTGGATTGCAATAAAACAATTTTAAAGTAAAAAAAAAAAAATCTGTATGTAAAGGAAAAGTACATTATTGCTTATATAGTTTACATTCTCCATTCATCCATACATCTCTTATCGTTATATATGCAAGGCTGCACTCCTCTTTCCTTTGATATAAGCGACCCACTGACATGATTGTGGCTCCAAGTTTGATTGAAACTGTGAGAAATAAAAGTTGTTCTAGAGCACTGTCTTTTAGCATTGTTCTAGTATGTAGGTTGGATACCTGACACCCCAGACTTCCTGACGTTCATCTCAGCAAAGAGCCCACAAGATATGTATAGGTGTGACATTTTATAGGCTTTTGGGACACGAAGCTGAGACATGCACCATGTCTGCAGTGCAGGAACAATACCTGAGAGCCTGGTTCCCAGACAGTCTTCCCAGAACAAGAAAATAAAGACTAAGAGCATTGTCCCAGTGTGTCCCATTCAGAGAGTGAAAAATCCTCAGTGTTGCAGCTGTGTGGCTCCTTGCCAGTACAAAATACTTCCTGTTATTCATGGAATCAATGCTGGAGCGCAGCTCTGACGGTCACATTTCTTAATTCAAAATACATAACTCAACATAACATGATGTTTACATCTTCAGTATCAGGCAACTTACTGCTTGTTATACATTACAGACCAACTCTCTGACAGCTTCACATTTCTGCAAGGAGGACCATAAGATGAAGAGCGGAATGTTAAGTCTTACCTGTCCTACAAACAGCTCAGTATGACGTTCATTTTAGAGAATTCTGTGCCTCACGTTTAAAATTCAGCACCAGTGTTTGGTGCCAAGGCAGGGTATGGTGTGTCCTTTATGCAGCAAGGCAGAAAATGGGGGTCTAGGTATCCTAAAAAAGAACTAGTTCATAACACATATTGTCCGATCATGTCACTGACGTCAATTGTGTCTACTCATTTATGCCAACATCACCCAAGTTTGTCAATAGGTAGAACTAGAAGAAAACATAGAGCAACACACACATTACAAGATAATATTATCCCCACAGCGTTCCCAACTGATTCAGACAGGACGAAAGAAATCACTGTGGCTATTGGTACATATAGAACCACAGGTTCCAGAATAACACAGGCTTTACGACCATGCGTAATGTATTCGAGTCCCGTCACAATATTCTTTCATGAGCCCATTTCAGCCAGACCACAATTCCTGCTTTGTACGAAAAACATAAAAAAGTAGTCCACCCAAATTTGTACATATCCTATGTATTTTGTGGGGCTGCGATCACGTGACCATTGCATTGATGGCAGTAAACAAGGAGGCAGTCCAAGCACTTGCAAGGATGCAGGTTTGGGTGGTGGATGGGTCACCAAGTCAGAGTTGTGTGTTTGGATCTGTGTGAACTTTGAGTCATTTTAATGTACGTCCTCATTATGTTTCTTTTCCTAAACCTAACCACAGTAACTTTACGTTAATTACATAACTGTACGTTAAAGGCTTAACATCATTCGTGGATAGGATATGATATCACATGAATCATTCTATGAGAATATGTTTAACTATTATGTTAGTCTTGGTCCATTTGAAAATAATAGTAATAATAACAATAATAATTATAATAATAAAAAAAAGACTTTTCACTGGCATTTCAGAAACAGCATTGTCTCTTTTGTTTGTATTTGTTAAGTACTACAATACTACATTTCATATTTTATAAAGAGCTTTTGTTGTTTTATAAGAAGTGTCTAAGAAGACACTGCAGTAGATTGTCACTCAGGTACCATTCTCGGAACCCATTGGCTGTATTCGGCGTCTGACTTCCGGCAGACGGTGATACAGCCTCTGGGGGCAGACCCCCGATTTTTCGTCATTCTGGTTTGATTTGGGCGGAGGAGGCAAATTTCCATTTCCGACTTCCGTTTATATATAAGTAAATATGCTGAACCATTGCGATGGATTCAGAGTTTGCAGTGACGCCAATTATGTTCCGCCTCGTTAGTTCACCGCACGGAACATTTAACCTGTTTGAAACGGGCGTGTTGGTGAACCCAAATGCAGTACCAGGCTCGCAGGAATAGTTGGTAATGACTTTTATTAGCACCACAGCAAACAGGGAATGCAGCAGGCAGAATAAACACAGGATAAAGTTCGTTCTTCGGGCAAGTTGCCCTAACACAGTCTCTGAAGCACAGATAAGGGGAAGAGTAGCGGCTGGGCTCAGTCACGGAACCGAGGGGAAGCTCCAGAGCCCCCGGTTCCACACAGTTCAAAACTCTTTCACAGAGAGGAGAAGAGATGTAGCTTACGGCAGCCGAAGGTGGCGAGGCAGGCGCTCCGTAGGCTGAAACGCCGGCTGATCGAGCTGAGAAGCCGACGAGGAGTGAGCTGAGGCGAGGTCGGGAGCCGGTGTGGGGGTCGTAGCCAGAAGAGCCGTCAGCGAAGGCAGAAGCACCGTTGAGGAGCAGGCAGGAGAGTTGACGAGGCCGGGCGGAGGAGTCGAGACCAGCCGAGCAGGCAGAAACCAGAGACGCTGAAGCAAAGCACGAGGTCGGGGACAGAAGGCAGGTGAGTTTACCGGGAGGCAGACGAGGAGAGCAGGTCGGGGACAGGCAGAGTTGGCACCGGGAGATCAGGCAGGAGAAGAACGCTGGAGAGTCTCGCATAATGCAGAAGAACAATCTGGCAGTGAGTGAAGGTGCTGGAGTGGCTTATATGCAGGCCTGATTGCAATGAGCTGCAGCTGTGAGGCAGGTGAGCAGAGTGGCCTGATGAAGTGGGCGTGGCTGGCAGGTAGAGTGGAGCAGAGGGAGGGAGAGTGGAAAACTACTGCAGCAGTGTTGCAGGAGAGGACTGAGAGACAGGGATTGTGACAGAACCCCCCCCTCAAGGGACGGCTCCTGACGTCCCAAACAGTTCCAGAGGAGCCGGGTGGGTGGCGGGGGCCTGGAGGAGGGCTAAAATTCCTCAGAGGCCTCCGTCCCAGTCTCTTCATCCTCTGAGGCCGATCCCTCCTCCTCCTCCTTAGACCCAGATGCCTCAGATGCAGGAGGAGACTGAGGGTCAGTGTTGGGGCCACCTTGTGCAGAGGTGAAGTTGGAGGGCTGGTCAGGGTGTTGGCGATGGAACTCCCTGATGAGCCGTGCGTCCAGGATCTGACGGGCTGGAACCCATGACCGCTCCTCCGGACCGTATCCCTCCCAGTCGACGAGGTATTGCAGGCCTCTCCCATGACGACGAGAGCGTAACAAGCGGTGCACCGTGTAAGCAGGGGCCCCGTCAATGATGCGAGGAGGTGGAGGTGGCTGGGAGGCAGGCTGCAGGGGACTCTCTCGGAATGGCTTGATCCTGGAGACATGGAAGGTAGGATGGATCCGCATGGTGCGGGGCAGCTTGAGCCGAACCGCCACAGGGTTCACTACCTTCTCGATGGGGAACGGCCCAATAAACTTGGGGCCAATTTCTTTGACTCCACCCTCAGAGGAAGGTCTCGAGTTGACAGCCACACTTTCTGTCCCACCTGGTAGGGGGGAGCCTGGGAGCGACGGCGGTTGGCGGCCGTCGTGTACCGGTCAGCGGCTCGTAGGAGGGCCGTCCGAGCCTGCGTCCAGGTCCGGCGGCAACGGCGAATAAAGGCCTCCACAGAGGGGCAGACAGTCTCTTTCTCCTGCGCAGGAAACAGGGGAGGTTGGTAGCCATAGGCGCACTGAAATGGAGATAGCCCGGTGGCAGAGCTGATGAGGGTGTTGTGGGCGTATTCCACCCACAGCAGTTGAGTGGACCACGAAGCAGGGTGCTTGGAAGCCATGCAGCGGAGCGCCTCCATCTCCTGGTTCATCCTCTCGGACTGGCCGTTGGATTGGGGATGAAACCCGGAGGACAGGCTGGTAGAGGCTCCCAGAAGGCGGCAGAATTCCTCCAGAAAGCAGAGGTGAACTGGGGGCCTCGGTCTGAGACCACGTCGGATGGGAGGCCGTGGAGCCGGAACACGTGCTGCAGAACCAGTTCAGCGGTTTCTTTGGCCGAGGGGAGCTTGGCCAGGGGCACGAAATGAGCCATCTTGGTGAACCGGTCCACTACTGTCAGGATGGTGGTGTAAATTCCTGACAGTGGCAGCCCAGTAACAAAGTCTAAAGAGATGTGGGACCAGGGTCGGGGCACAGGCAGAGGGTGCAGGTGCCCGGCGGGAGCCAGGCGTGGAGCTTTGTTCTGATTGCAGACTGGGCATGCATTCACAAAGTCTCTGATGTCTTCGTCCATGGAGGCCCACCAGAACCGCCGCTGCAGAACCTCCTTAGTGCGGAGAATTCCGGGATGACAGGTGAGTCGGGAAGCGTGGGCCCACTGCAGAACCTCAGACCTTAGCTGCTGGGGGACGAATAGGCGGTCTTGGGGGCAGGAGCTGGGCCCCGGCTGGTCCTCCAACGCAGCTCTCACCCGCTCCTCCACCTCCCAGGTGAGAGTGGCCATCAGATGAGAAGCGGGAAGGATGTTGTCTGGACTGGAGGGACCCTCCTCCCCGATCATGAATTGCCGGGACAGGGCGTCAGGTTTTACGTTGCGGGAGCCCGGCCGGTAGGAGAGGGTAAAACTGAATCTGGCGAAGAACAGAGCCCACCGGGCCTGACGGGAGTTCAGTCTCTTAGCAGAGCGGATGTACTCCAGATTCTTGTGGTCGGTCCAAACGAGGAAGGGGTAATTGGATCCCTCCAACCAGTGGCGCCACTCCTCCAGTGCCAGCTTCACCGCCAATAGTTCTCGGTTCCCGATGTCATAATTCATCTCCGCTGGAGACAGACGCCTGGAGAAAAGGCACAGGGGTGTAGTTTCTGGTCCTTGGCAGAACGCTGAGAGAGCACGCCCCTACCCCACATCAGAGGCGTCGACTTCCACGACGAACTGTCTCTCGGGGTCAGGGATCAGAAGGATGGGGGCCGAGGTGAAACGCCCCTTCAGGAGCTGGAACGCCTCCTCGGCAGCTGAAGTCCAGCGGAAAGGGACCTTGGAGGAGGTGAGGGCGGTGAGAGGTGCTGCCACTGTGCTGTAGCCCCTGATGAACCTCCTGTAGAAGTTGGCGAACCCCAAAGCGTTGCAGCTGCTTAGAGTCAGGAACAGGCCAGGAGGTGACGGCTGAGACCTTAGCGGGTCCATCTCCATGCGGTCCCGGCCAATGATGTAGCCCAGGAAGGAGACCGAGGAGGCATGGAACTCACATTTCTCGGCCTTGACAAACAGGGCGTTCTCTAGCAGGCGTTGCAGCACCGTCTGGACGTGGAGGATGTGTTCCTGCTTGGACCGGGAGAAGATCAGGATATCGTCTAGGTAGACGAACACGAACTTGTTGAGCATATCTCTCAGCACATCGTTGATGAGGGCTTGGAACACTGCCGGGCATTGGTCAGCCCAAACGGCATCACCAGATATTCGTAATGTCCTGTGGGGTGTTGAAGGCCGTCTTCCACTCATCCCCTCTCGAATCCGCACCAGATGGTAGGCGTTGCGGAGATCCAGCTTGGTGAAGACGGTGGCCTTGGAGCAGCTCGAAAGCTGAGGCGATGAGGGGGAGAGGATAGCGGTTCTTCACCGTGATGTCGTTCAGACCTCGGTAATCGATGCACGGCCTCAGAGACCCATCTTTCTTGTCAACGAAGAAAAATCCTGCCCCAGCAGGTGACGAGGAGGGTCGAATGATTCCGGCGGCCAGGGCATCGCTGATGTAGGTCTCCATGGCCTCCCTTTCAGGTGCGGACAGGGAGTAAAGACGGCCCTTGGGGGGTACAGAGCCGGGAAGGAGGTCGATGGCGCAGTCGTAGGGCCGATGTGGGGGCAGAGATGTGGCTCTCGCCTTGCTGAATACCTCCCGGAAGTCGTGGTAGTCAGAGGGCACCATGGAGAGATCAGGGATGGAGCAGGGGCTGGCAGACGGCGTGGGGGCCCCCGTCGGTCTGAGGCAGATCTGCTGACAGGAGGGGCTCCATCCCAGGATGGACCCGTGGACCAGTCTATATGGGGGTTGTGGCGTCGAAGCCAGGGATAGCCGAGAATGAGAGGAAGATTGGGAGACCTCAGGATATGAAACCGGATGGTTTCATGATGGGTGCCCGACAGGAGCATAGAGATGGGGGCGGTCTGATGGGTGACAGTTCCCAGGAGATGACCATCCAGCGCTGGCCGGCATGGGGCAAGGGAGAGGATCTCGGCTGATGTCCAGTTGGCGAGTTCCTCGTCCATTAGGTTGACATCTGCCCCAGAGTCGATGAAGGTAGCGAGTGTGGGACCCCCTACCAGCAGGAGCTGGACGTGGAACAGAGGTCGTGGGCTAGGGGCAGAGTTCTGGGACCGGCTCAGCAGAATGCCCCTCTTTACTGCTGAGCCCTCCTTTGCTGGACACCGGGAAACAAAATGGCCGGCCTGGCCACAGAGGCAGAGATTTCCCGGCGTCGTCGCTCGCTCCTCGGTGTTAGGCTGGTCCGTCCCACCTGCATGGGCTCCGCCTCCTCCATGTATGGGTTCAGGAGGTGGGACAGGAGGGGCTGGGAACCGTCGTTGACGGAAAGATGGCCGGTGATCCCCTCCCTCGTGGCGTTGTTCCCTCCTCCTTGCCTGAATCCGCCTGTCCAGCCTCGTGGTCAACTCGATGAGTCCGTCCAGGGAACTGGGGAGGTCGAACGAAACCAGCTCATCCTTCACGTACGGAGCCAGCCCGTTGAGGAAGGCGTCACATTGGGCGGCGGCGTTCCAATCACTGAGACGAGCCCGGGTCCTGAAGTCAATGGCGTAGTCAGCAACTGTCCGATCCCCCTGCCTCTGGCTCATGAGACCCCCTGTAGCATCAGGCCCCAGGGAAACGGGACCAAAACCTTGCGCAGCTCCTCTGAGAAAGCCTGGAAAGAGGCGCAGGCTGGTGTGCCTCTCTCCACTCTGCCGTTCCCCACAGACGTGCTCTTCCAGTGAGGTGGTTGATGGCGGGCGACTCTAGCCCCTCTGTGGCGAAGGTATGAGGTTGCAGGGCGAACAGAATGGAACAGTTTGTCAGGAAAGGGTTACAGCCCTCAGGGTCCCCTGCGTAGCGTTCTGGCGCCCCACCCGGGGCTCGGTGCAGTACTGGAGGCGGCCCGGGTCGGAGCAGGAGGGGCTGGAGCCGCAGCAGGTAAGGCGTGTGGTGTCATGGCGGCCGCCATCTGTTGCACCTGGACGGCTAGCGAGGTTAGCGCTCGTTCCAGAGCAGACGCCGACTGACGAGCCTCCGCCGCGTTAGAGGCTAACTGAGCCTCATGCTGCTGGAGCATGCCCTCCACCCGGGCTAGGCGAGACTGAGGTGAAGCGGGGTCTGCTGGGTCCATTTCTGGCCAGATTGTACTGAAACGGGCGTGTTGGTGAACCCAAATGCAGTACCAGGCTCGCAGGAATAGTTGGTAATGACTTTTATTAGCACCACAGCAAACAGGGAATGCAGCAGGCAGAATAAACACAGGATAAAGTTCTTGGGCAAGTTGCCCTAACACAGTCTCTGAAGCACAGATAAGGGGAAGAGTAGCGGCTGGGCTCAGTCACGGAACCGAGGAAGCTCCAGAGCCCCGGTTCCACACAGTTCAAAACTCTTTCACAGAGAGGAGAAGAGATGTAGCCACGGCAGCCGAAGGTGGCGAGGCAGGCGCTCCGTAGGCTGAAACGCCGGCTGATCGAGCTGAGAAGCCGACGAGGAGTGAGCTGAGGCGAGGTCGGGAGCCGGTGTGGGGGTCGTAGCCAGAAGAGCCGTCAGCGAAGGCAGAAGCACCGTTGAGGAGCAGGCAGGAGAGTTGACGAGGCCGGGCGGAGGAGTCGAGACCAGACGAGCAGGCAGAAACCAGAGACGCTGAAGCAAAGCACGAGGTCGGGGACAGAAGGCAGGTGAGTTTACCGGGAGGCAGACGAGGAGAGCAGGTCGGGGACAGGCAGAGTTGGCACCGGGAGATCAGGCAGGAGAAGAACGCTGGAGAGTCTCGCATAATGCAGAAGAACAATCTGGCAGTGAGTGAAGGTGCTGGAGTGGCTTATATGCAGGCCTGATTGCAATGAGCTGCAGCTGTGAGGCAGGTGAGCAGAGTGGCCTGATGAAGTGGGCGTGGCTGGCAGGTAGAGTGGAGCAGAGGGAGGGAGAGTGGAAAACTACTGCAGCAGTGTTGCAGGAGAGGACTGAGAGACAGGGATTGTGACACTGTTAACAACTGCAGCCGGCTCAAACGTGATTGGTCAATACAGACTACAAACAGCCTAAAACCGGAAACCAGGGCTCTTCCGCTCTTCTTCCGGAGGCAAGATCTCTAGGGTTTGCCTACAGACTCTACATTCACTGAATGTAGAGTCTGTATATAGAGTCTGTATATAGAGACTACTCAGGTACAACTCTGTAGCTGTTCAAAGTCAAAAACATTTTATACTTAATGATGTTAATTTTTTATAAATTAATTTTTTTAAATAACATAAAATAAAATAAAAAGTACAAATCAATTAAATTTCTCTGGCATTTCTACTTTTTTGCTGTATCCAAAGCGCAATGAACTGACTCTATTAAACCAAACTGCGAATATTGAGAACCATTACACACCTTCAACTGATGGTGGATTTCCTATTCATTAAGTCAGAGGAACCTTACTGACCTAGACACCGAAGATGACTGATCCATGCATCAGCACTAGGGAAAGCTGTGTTGGGTGTTGGGCAAGTTACTCTCAAAATGTAATATATTACATATTACCAGTTACCTTCATTTTAAAGTAATAGTTACTTAACGTAGTACTCTACACTACTGTTGCGTTACTTTGACCAAAATGAGCTCAGAGGAACTAATGTTCATTTTAAAGAAATGAGGGTCATGTTGTTTCACAGCTGCTAATCAAAGCACAGAAGCTCCAGTTTATTACAGTTCATTTCAGATCAAGTGCTGCAGGTCTGACCCATTCATGCATTCACATACAGTGGTTACCACTTTGTATTAAACTGAAAAAAAAAGATAAAGAACGCTTTAATAGTCTAGACCTTTTAAAATAAATGAATATCCTTGGACACAGGGAGGGTCATGCAGAGGATCAAAGTCTGATAATTATGAGACATGGATAAATATCTTTGGGTCCAGTATATGAAACACAATAAACAAATATTGTCAGATATGAGGAGCGCAAATTAATACACCAGAGCTGGAAGACCCACCTGCCAGTTCCCGTTGTGCTGGTCAGCTACAGCAGCACCAGAAAGAGGGAGAGAGAGAGAGAGAGAGAGAGAGAGAGAGAGAGAGAGAGAGAGAGTTATGTATAAGAATGGGCAGGTGTTGCTCCGCAGTTGTGGGGGATGTGAATGGAAACACATCCAACATATACCAACAACAACCAGATGTGCTGATCACTCGGAGGAGGAAAAAGGAAACTGGAGGAAAGCTCCTTATCCCCGCTGCTCTCAGACAGCCTTAGGACGCAAAAGCAGAACGGGTTACGTTGTAGATGTTGCAGGTATATGAATGGAAACACACATGATAACTCACAGTGAGGCAGGACCCAGATGTGCCGATCACCAGTACCCTTCTATAATGTAGTCTGTAATGACATGACAAGACATGACATCCTGATGATTTTTTTTTTCCAGTGGCGCACTGGCAGAAGTGGAGCGGTATGGATCAGTGTGGATGAAGGAAAGATGAAAACAATGAACAGTTTATTTTGAATGGGAATGCATTATGTGACGTTGTAAATGTAATAATATTACCTGAAATCCTGTTAGTAACATGTTATATTATTTAGTTACTGCTAAGATGTTATATATTAGTTTACTTTTGTTGTGCTTTACTCCAACACTGGTAGTAATATAATGTTTATGAGCACTCTTAATTGTGTCTCATTAAAACAGTCATACAGACAGTACTGTCCAACTTCTATCCTTGGACATGTTTGTACAGTGTGTGTATGTGCTTGCATACATATATACAATACTGCAAAGTCTGTGGTTATCAACTGGTATTGCTAATAATGGCTAACCTGGCTAGAAGTGGTTTTGCTAACAACATCTTGGCTTTGTAACTTGTGGTACTGGCACGCAGTCAACTCGGACGTGGTGTCATTCTCAGCTCTGACTTTAGAGGTAAATTGAACACAGCATTTGTGAATGGTCTTGACAACACCTGCAAGCACTTCTGGTCCTGGGAGCTGTGTTGGGAGCCTCTGATGTCTTGGTGATCTCCCGGATGAGCCTCTCATTTTATGTTTTTCATCCACTGAAACCTTTCCTCTCTCTTGGATGGCAAAGATTCTTGTTCCATCCACAACCCTTTTCTGTCTACCTTCACCTCCCTGCCCCCAGCAGTCCTCAGCCCTTCTGTGAGAGCCTGATAGACGCTCTCCAATATGCAGCCAGCATAAATCTTCCCCCAAGTTGGCCACAAATATCTCAGCTATGCTGATTTATAGGGGCTGGCCTCCCATCTGTCTCAAAGAGAAGCTGCTGTGGTGCTTGTAGGCTGCATGTAGATGGGATAGATTTCTTAATAGCTGGTCTCTTCAAAATATGAGGGCTACCTTCATGAGGTACTAAGAGAGAGAGAGAGAGAGAGAGAGAGAGAGAGAGAGAGAGAGAGATCATTGAGTGTGTGACTGAGCAGTGCTGATAGAGAGGGAAAAAAGGACTCACCTGTAAAAAAGGTCAGTGAGGCAGTAAACAGGCAAATGAGCACAGAATGGGAGATTGGATGAGAGCTGAGCACAGTGACAGATAGGTGAACCATACACACAAGCAGGGACAATCCTCGGATTTTTTTTAAAATGAGGTGTCACAGGAGGAGCCAAGAGCCAGTCAGGCGGGCTGTTAGAAATCAGGAAATTATTTTATAAATAAACTTGGTGTTGAAAATTTAATTAGAAAACATTGGGCAGGGTTTTCAGCCTCTTGTGCCCTGCCCTGTGCACAATATATGTTTCAAAAAATATAAATATATTTCATGTAATATTACATGAAAAGTGACGCTGCACAAGAGCTACAAGAAATATTTTGTATTTTGTACTGTTCTGCATGGATTGCACAACACAACGTATTCTACTGTATAAACTGTTAAAAAAGTATGTCACTAGGTGTTGTCACTTTGTAATGTGGCTGGACAGAATTTTCACAGTTTTATGATATGCCACATCGGCCGGACAGCATCTGCAGTACCATATGTGGACAGATAGTATCAAGGTGAAACACTGCTGGTGTTGATGTAACATAAGGAGGTCAAAAGTCCCGATAGGGCGGGCTGGAGTTGTGGTGTATGGGTCTAGCAAACCCTTAACTTTCACTCTGGAGCCTGGTGTTTGCTTCCCGTATGAATGTAGAGCCAAACCATCATGTTTTTTTTCTAAACCTAACCATGTGCTGTTGTTGACATCCTGGTATTGGTTGCGGCATTCTGGAACATCAACAGCAGACGCAGGGGGATACCTGCCTATACACCACCCCATCACCTCCTTTTGCATTCCAAATGATGACTGTCGTTCCAATAAGAACTCTGATCGAAACCAAAAAATCAGGCCTGACCCTACATGAACCTGCACAGTTTCTGTCCTGAGTCCGACCCATGGCAGCAGTTTTGGGTCCAAGCCTGATTATTCGTACTTGTCGTCCTCCGCTTATCTGGATCCGGGTCATGGGGGCAGCAGCCTCAGCAAAGAAGCCCAGACAGCCCTCTCCCCAGCCACTTTCGTCAGCTCTTCCAAGGGAACCCCGAGGCGTTCCCAGGCCAGCCAGGCGATGTACTCCCTCCAGCATGTCCTGGGGTGGCCCTGAGGTCTCCTCCCGGTTGGACACGCCTGAAACACCTCCCAAGGGAGGCGTCCGGAAGGCATCCTTACCAGGTGCCCGAACCACCTCAACTGGCTCCTCTCGATGTGGAGGAGCAGTGGCTCTACTCCGAGTCCCTCCCGGATGTCAGAGCTCCTCACCCTATCTCAAAGGCTGAGCCCAGCCACCCTGCGGAGGAAACTCATTTCGGCTGCTTGTACTCGCGATCTCATTCTTTCGGTCACTACCCAGAGCTCGTGACCATAGGTGAGGGTTGGAACGTAGATCAACCGGTAAATCGAGAGCTTCGCTTTTTGGCTAAGCTCCCTCTTCACCACAACGGACCAGTTAAGCGCCTGCATCACTGCTGATGCCGCCCCAATCCACCTGTCAATCTCCCGCTCCATCCTACCCTCACTCGTGAACAAGATCCCGAGATACTTAAACTTCTCCACCTGAGGAAGGACCTCCCTCCCGACCTGAAGTGGGCAATCCACCCTTTTCCGGCTGAGGACCATGGCCTCAGACTTGGAGGTGCTGATTCTCATCCCAGCCGCTTCACACTCGGCTGCGAACCGTCCCAGCAAGAGCTGGAGGTCACTCTTCGATGGAGCTAGGAGGACCACATCATCCGCAAAAAGCAGGAACGAGATCCTCCCATCACAGAACCTGACACCCTCCACCACTCGGCTGCACCTAGAAATTCTGTCCATAAAAGTTATGAACAGAACCGGTGACAAAGGGCAGCCCTGGCAGAGTCCAACCCTCACTGGGAACAGGTCTGACTTACTGCCGGCCACGCGAACCAGACTCATGCTCCTTCGGACAGGGACTGGATGGCCCTTAGCAAGGGGCCACCAACCCCATACTCCCGGAGCACCCCCCACAGGATGCCCCTGGGGACACGGTCGTAAGCCTTCTCCAAATCCACAAAACACATGTGGACTGGTTGGGCAAACTGCCATGCCCCCTCCAGCACCCTGGCGAGGGTAAAGAGCTGGTCCACGGTTCTGTGTCCTGGACAAAAACCACATTGCTCCTCCTCAATCTGAGGTTCAACTATCGACCAGACCCTCTTCTCCAGCACCCTGGAGTAGACCTTAACGGGTAGGCTGAGGAGTGTGATCCCCCTGTAGTTGGAACACACCCTCTAGTCCCCATTCTTGAAAATGGGGACTACCACCCTGGTCTGCCACTCCAGAGGCACTGCCCCCGATGTCCACGCAATGTTGCAGAGGCGTGTCAGCCAGGACAGCCCTACACCATCCAGAGCCTTGAGATATCCAGGACGAATCTCATCCACCCCTGGGGCTCCGCCGCCTCGGAGTTGTTTCACTACCTCAGCAACTTCTGGCCCAGAAATTGGACGACCCGCCCCCGAGACCCCCGTCTCTGTCTCCTCACTGGAATACGTGTTGGTGAGATTGAGGAGCTCCTCAAAGTATTCCTTCCACCGCCCGAAAATGTCCTCAGTTGACGTCAGCAGCTCCCCGCCCCCACTGTAAACAGTGTGAACAAGTTGCCGCCTTCCCCCCCGAGGTGTCGGATGGTTTGCCAGAACCTCTTTGGAGCCGATCGATAGTCTTCCTCCATGGCCTCACTGAACTCCTCCCACGTCCGAGTTTTTGCCTCCACGACTGCCACCGCTGCGCTCTGCTTGGCCCGCCGGTACCCATCAGCTGCTTCCGGAGACCCACAGACCAACCATGCCCTGTAGGCCTCCTTCTTCAGCCTGACGGTTCCATGATTACCGCCGCGACTGGCCCCAGTGGCCAGTGACCGCCACCTCGACAATGGCAGAGCGGAACAAGGCCCATTCCGACTCAATGTCCCCCTCTGCCCTCGGGACGCGGTCGAAGCTCTCCCGGAGGTGGGAGTTGAAGATCATCTGGACAGATTCTTCCATCAGGCGTTCCCAGCAGACCCTCACTGTTCGTTTGGGCCTGCCAGGTCTGCGCGGCGTCTTCCCCTGCCATCTGATCCATCTCACCACCAGGTGGTGATCAGTTGACAGCTCTGCTCCTCTCTTCACCCGAGTGTCCAGAACATATGGCTGCAGATCAAATGATACGACTACAAAGTCAATCATTAACCTGCAACCTAGGCTGTCCTGGTGCCACGATGGACATCCTTATGTTTGAACATGGTGTTAGTTATGGCCAAACTGCGACCCACACAGAAGTCCAATAACTGAACACCACTCGGGTTCAGATCGGGCAGGCCGTTCCTCCCAGTCACGCCCCTCCAGGTCCTGCTGTCATTACCCACGTGAGCGTTGAAGTCCCCCAGCAGAACAGTGGAGTCCCCGGTCGGGACACTGTTCAGCACCCGTCCCAGGGACTCCAAGAAGGGCGGGTACTCTGAACTGTTGTTCGGCGCATAAGCGCAGACAACAGTCAGGACCCGTTCCCCGACCCGAAGGTGCAGGGAAGCAACCCTTTCATCTACTGGGGTAAACCCCAACATACAGGCAGAGAGTCTGGGGGCTATCAGAAAGCCCACCCCGGCCCTCCACCTCTCACCCGGAGCAACTCCAACGAAGGAGAGAGTCCAACCCCTCTCAAGGACTAGGTTGGAGGGAGACTGACAGCCTTTGATCCTGTACAAGAAGCCTAATTTGATTTTTTTTGAGTTAACTGTTGAATGTGAATCTTGAATGATAAATTTACTAGGACCAGAGCCGGAACTATGTGTCGAGGTGAGGCCGACTATATCTAGCTGGTAGCGCTCAACCTCTTCCACAAGCTCCGGCTCCTTGCCCGCCAGAGAGGTGACATTCCATGTCCCAAGAGCCAACTTCTGTAGCCGAGGATCGGACCGCCAAGGCCCCCGCCTTGGTCTGCTGCCCAATCCATATAGCACTGAACCCTTCTGGATCCCTCTGCGGGTGGTGGGCCTGCAGGGGGGCAAGCCCATGTAGCCGGTTCGGGCTGGGCCCGGCCGGACCCCATGGGCAAAGGCCCGGCCACCAGGTGCTCGCCCACGGGCCCCAACCCCAGGCCTGGCTCCAGGGCGGGGCCCCGGTAACCCTCCGGGCCGGGTACACGTGTCCTTGTTTTTATTCATCATGAAGGGTCTTTTTAACCGTTTTTCGTCTGACCCTTCGCCCACAATCTGCCATGGGAAACCCTACCAGGGGCAAAATGTCCCCGACAGCATAGCTCCTAGGGTCATTAGGGCACTCAAACTCCTCCACCACGATAAGGTGACGGTTCTCGGAGGAGCCTGATTAAAAACCAGAATTTCTACTGTAAAAGAGATATATTCAGTATTATTACTTCTTTATATTAAAACATTTATTACAAGCTGAGGGCTGATGTGTTTCCTCAAATTACTTCCCCTTCTTCTCCTCCTTTTTTTCAATAGTCTGTCATCTCGTGCTTGACAGGTACGGCAGAGTGTGTGCTCTATCTCTCTCTCTCTCTCTCACTGCATACAGCTGACTGCTGCTGCTGCTGAAAACAGGCTTGATGAGAGCAGAGAGAACCAAAACAGTGGTTTTGGTGTGGGTGGTAAATCCAAAACAATGAGCTAAAAGAGGTTTGAAAGCTGTGTAGATCTGACGAGAACTGGCTCTCTTTAGGGTTGTCACTACAAGTAACAATTTTCACATTACACACATTCAAGCCATTATTCATTTATACATTTTTAAATTGGAACAGCTGGGACTAATATCTCATATTTATTTTATTATTATCTTTGAACAAACAAAAAACCTACCTATTATAAATTTGAGGTATGACATGACTGACAATAACTGACAACTCATCTGCCTTTTTATGGTGTGTACATTTTGTGTTGAGCTAGCAGAGTCCTTCATTTTAACATTGATGTGGAGATAAGCATCCCTTTGTCCTTAGCCTGGGCTGCTGCAGATAAACACTGGAAAACACTGAAAGGGCGTCTCTGCGTTATCAGAGCTTTCACAAGGCCAGGCTGGACCAGGGACAGTCCATGTTAAAGTAGAGCTAGACAGGGAAATGGAGAGAGAAAAACAATCAATCTTCAATTTCACAGCAGACATTAAAGGAGCTATATGTAAGAAATCTAAAGCAAATAGTCATAAAATCATCCTAATATGTCACAGAGACGAAGGAATAATGTTCATATAACATACTGATCTCACTGACAACAATAGTACAGCCAGAATATTCGCATTCATAAAAATTTCTTACGGTCTGCAAATCATATTTATGTTTTGAATTCGTGTTTTGGCCTGTTGCGCCACCCACCGCCATCTACTAGTCTCAGTCTCAGCATCAGCTACAGTTACGACTGAGCTACAATAGCTGATGGTGTGACTAAACCCAAACGACCTCGTTATGATTCCCAAAAAACGGCAAGACAAAACTCGAGGCAAAGCAAGGGTCTATATAGGAGATGCTTTTGAACGGTGGAGACGGTTGAAAGCGGAGAAGAATTTGAAATGGGATGTCGAACTGGCTACTCTTCTCCTCAACAGGTAAGCTTTAGCCAAAGTTGGCTAACTAGCATAATAGCTAGACGGAGATGGACATTTTGAATACTTTCAACTGTTATTCATTTTTGATCGTACATTGTAGCCCATGTGCAGGTGGGTCATCGACCCAACTGATGTTTTTGAGAAACAAATGTTAGCAGCACTGCAAACAGCATTAGCAGTGTCCCGGTACATAACATTAGCAGCCGGCTCCTCCTCAGCTGTATCCTGGTAGCAGCGTTAGCAGCAGAGAAGCTGGACATGCTCGAACGGCCCACTGGAAAACCGAGGATCAAGGACGCAGCGAGGCGGCCCTGCCATGGCAGCTGCCCGTGGGCAAACAAATCACCCCCATTTTCTACCAGATGCGTGTTGGTTGCGTCTGCACTCCGGCACGGCAGCAGAGCTGATAGGATTCAGTTTTAGTCAATGTGTGTGTTTCCACCAGCTGCGGCTGTGCTGCGTTCCAGCTCCGTCTCTGCTGCAGCACTCCGGAGCCCTCCGCAACAGATAAACAGGACTTCTATTTTTGCCAGACGCCGGAGCACAACGCAGCAATTCAGCACAGAGCAGCAACCTCAAATCTGTAGGGGAGGGGGGGCGGACACAACTCGTGGCAGTATTTTGAATTTGAGTGCAGTAACTGTTTTGGCCACATTCTTACATACAGCGCCTTTGAGGTCACTTTACTTGACCTGAGTACTACTGTTGATAATCCATGTGTATACTGTACCTTAGTATGTCCTTCTGACATATTTGTGTTTTTAGATTGTGTTTTATGTGTAAATGAATTGTCCATGTGTAGGCTACTTCTGTTTGCACACTCATTGCGTTTAATTGCCCCGTGAGTGATGAATAAAGTATCTTAAACTGAATATTCAACCAGCGGAAACAGTTGTATTAGACTTATGTGGCTCTGGAGAAGCTTTGTCAAGTCTGTGAAAAAATCCCTGATGATGTCATTGTGATGTCAAAAGGGTTATCACGCTTAATCAAGTTTGGGTTTGAAAACTACAAATTTGGCTTTGAAGCCAATTTCTGTAGTGGCCAATCAGTGAAATTGCAACTTTAGAGTCCGTCAACTGATTCCATTGAATCCGTGTATCATTCGTTCATCCGTTTTTCAAAATAAAACAAAATATGAAAAACAAAACAAAATAATGACTTGTTTTTTCAATATTTGTTTCCAGAACCAAAATGAAAAAAATGGATAGCTTGATTGTATGATTTACCAACTATCATCATCCTCTGTACCCCCAAAAATTGAATATATTGCACTGGATTTATGTTTTGGTAAGGACTCTCATGTTATCATTACTGGTATTTATCACCCTCCGTCTGCTCATGTTGATGCTCTGGATGACATTGGTAAGATCATTTCTCAGTACGCCTCCTCAGAATTAATAGTTATGGGAGATCTAAATCTGGACTGGCTCTCTGACAGCTCTAACAGATTAAAAGAATTGTGCCTTGACCTCAGCTTCACTCAACTTATAGTCAAACCCACCACACCAAATCTAAAAAATCCACTCAATTCCACTTTAATTGACATTATTCTCACAAACAGACCACACAATTACCCTGCTTCCGGAGTTCTTCCTCTTGACATTAGTGATCACTGTCCCATTGCCTGTATCAGAAAAATCTAAACCTCATTCTCAACATATCACCACAAGAAATTACAAACATTTTAATCTCCAGAATTTCCTAAATGATTTATCCATCTCAAACATAAATGACATCTTCTCTATTACCGACCCTGCTGAGGGACTGGAACATTTCTCATATTATTTTAACATTATTGCTGACAGACATGCCCCTTACAAAAAACACAGAATAAAAAACAGATACAGTCCCTGGTTCTCCCCACAACTTTCCAGTGTCATCCATAGCAGAGATAAGGTCTGGTCCAAGGCTAGATCCAGCAGCACCCCTGAAGACTGGTTATTATTTAGGCAAAAAAGAAATATCTCCACCAGCATGATCAGGAAGACAAAATCTAATTATTATCTCTCAGGTCTCTCTGCCTCTGATAACTCTGCTAAATTCTGGAAACCACAGCATTGCTTAAAAATTCATCACAATCACATCCCTCCACAAATCAAACAAGCATCTGGTCATATTTCTGATATACCATCCATGGTTGAAACTTTCAATAATCACTTCCTCTCATCTGGTCTTTTAGTAATTTGTCTGTAAATTCAACTGTAAACACTTGCCATAACTATCCACCAGAGAGAGTCTTTAATTTACAAACCTCTTCTCACCATAAATTTTCTTTTACTTTAGTAAATAGTACAGATGTTCTTAAAGCTCTAGTTTGGTCAAAGGCTTCCAAAAATGCTGTTGCAAATAGTCTTGAGCCATATCTTCTTAATCTAACTGCCCATTTAATCAGTCCACATTTAGCTCACATTTTTAACCAAACCTTTTTAACTAGCATCATTCCACCTTCTTGGAAAAGCGCATTTGTAACTCCCCTACATAAAAATGGTGACATCTCCTCAATAATTACCATCCAATATCCAAACTTCCCCTCTTAGCAAAAATCCTGTAATCATTGGTCAATTATCAACTACGCTATTTTATCGACTCATCAAACTTACTTCAGTCACAGCAGTCTGGATTTCGCCTGGGTCTAAGCACAATTACAGCTGCAATTTCAGTCATAAATAACATTGTCTCCTCCCTGGATAATAAATAGTTTTGTGCTGCTCTTTTCATTGATCTCTCAAAAGCATTCAATACTGTTGATCATAAAAGTCTACTTCATAAATTACAGTCCATAGGCTTTGATATTTCTTCACTTAACTGGTTCCACTCTTACCTCATTGACAGAACTCAGACTGTTGTCGCTGACAGCGCTCAATCAAGTCCACTCACTATCAGAAATGGGGTGCTGCAGGGGTCTATCCTTGGACCATTGTTATTTATATTATACATTAATAACATAATTCTCCCGAATCAATATTTTAATGTCCACTTTTTTGCTGATGATTGTATCTTCTATGCCCCCAGTTCTACATCATCCCAAGCCCTTACTCATCTACAGACTGCCTCTGTTGCCCTACAATTATCCCTCCATAACCACAGACTAGTTTTATATGCAGAAAAAATTAAATACTTGGTATTCTCCACTTCTACCACTAGTGACTCTGACTATCCTGCCATCAAGACCTTAAATGGCACCCACATTACTCTCACTGACTCATACAAATACTTAGGAATTTGGCTTGACAGCAATTTATCATTCAAGATTCACATTCAACAGTTAACTCAAAAACTAAAAATCAAATTAGGCTTCTTGTACAGGATCAAAGGCTGTCAGTCTCCCTCCAACCGAAAAGTCAGTGTACTGTCAACCTTCATGTCTGTCCTTGATTATGGGGACATCTTGTATTGTCACGCTGCCCACCAACTCTTCAGCAGTTAAACCCTGTGTATCACAGTGCATTACGCTTCATTACTAATGACAGTTTTCGCACTCATCATTGTACTCCGTATCAAAAGGTTGGTTGGACTTCATTACAGTCTAGAAGAAATATCCATCTCATGTTATTCATCTACAAAGCTCTACTGCTGAAACTTCCCAATTACCTCACATCTCTTCTCTCATTTAAATCCAGTAACTACAGAACACAATCCAGTAGCTATTTAACCTTAGATATTCCATATACACGCACTAATGTTGGCAGAACTGGTTTCAGATGTTATGCTCCCTTTAAATGGAATGATCTGCAATCTGCCCTTAAACTTGAGACATTCATTCATCTTGGAGATTTTAAATCTCTGTTGTCTGATGTTTACTATGATTGCTGTAACTGTTTCTGCTAATTCCTTTCTTATCTTGTTTGTTGTGTTTGTTTGTTGTGTTGTGTGTTGTTTTGTCTGCTGATTGCGAATGTTCCTTGTTCTCAGGTCTCTCTTGTAAAAGAGATCTTGATCTCAATGAGACTGCCTGATAAAGTAAAGATTAAATAAACTAAAAAAATAAAAAATAAATAAATAACAATGAATAGACCCTCTGAGGGCTCATTTATGCTCAATGTTAGATATGGACTGAGACGGACAGAGCCTTCTGTCCATTATTGTGCACATTTCCTGGAAGCTTGCGGATATGGGTGAAACAGAGCTGTACCACTGGAGATTATGGAGGCAGTGTGGTGTAGTTCAAGCACGATACAACGGAAGGAGACAACAAAGAAATTTCAATGATCATGGCAAACCGAACGAATCGGTTATATAGTGAAAGGAATTCTCTGTCCCCATGTTGGGATGTAACATTACGTATATGGCCACACAGACCACCAACATTTACAAAACAACCTCTGTTTAAAGGTACACTAGAACAACCTTCTCCACTATTGCCTAGTTTGTTGTTGTGTGAAACCTTTGACTCTGCACTTCAGTGTAGTGGTTTATGCTGAGAGACACTAGAATGTAATGAGCAGAAACTGACACGTATAAAACTGACGCTAGAGCGGTAACTAGAGCGTCATAGATTGAAGCGTAAGGCCACTGACCAAGCTGCCGTACTTGACGAGAGTGAAAACGTGTTGGTTATATTTTTCCAACAGAACCAATGGTTTGAGTAATGAAAATAACTGAGGTCCAGCTTTACTTATTCACTCGCTGTTCTTTTGTATCAACATAAACAAAGAATTTTTGCTGAGATGTTAAAGGAAGTTAAAGTGAAAATTGTAAGATCTAAAATGGGGAAGTATCTCTCCATCACTGGTTGCAGCAGATAGGAAGATAGAAGTACAGGGTCTCATACAGTACGTCTCATTGTGCATATTTAGAAACCAGCAGTCATGCCCTGACAAAAGCAGCAATGAAATAATTGTTTATAGTGGGTTCTCATGGATAAAATGCTTTTGTAAAGGGGGGTGGGGGTCGGGGAGGGGGGGGGGGGGGCACAGATTATCATTGTATGTCCATGTGCATGCATTTGCCTCTATGTGTGTGTGTAGTTAGGCATGCTGGCAGGCGTTTGTGTATTCATGCATGTGAGTTTACACAGCTGTCAGATACTGGGCAGCAGCATCGACATGTATTGTTTGTGCTGCTGTACCTGCCTCTGGCAATGAAAGACGTTGTGATATAAAGCCAATTGTGCAGTTAGATTACTGCACCAAGCAGCGAGAAAAGATTTCCTCTTAGTCAAACATTATCATTATGGATTTGGCTGCAGAATGCAAACAATTTGCTCCTTGAAGTGTGCAGACATTAAAAAACAACTACAACTGTCCACTTTTGATGAAAAGGACTACCAAAGAAAAGATGTTAACCACAAACCCATAGTGGTGTAATCACTTCCGGCTCTAATTTTAGAAGATATGTTCAGAGTGATTTTTTGAACGAAGACAATTCTCAGTGGATTTGGGTTGAGCCATAGATGAAGCTTGACAGTCTCATGAGATGGGTAGGATTGGGAAAAGATGGAGCAGAAAAAGAGGAGAGGAGGGAGTAGGGGATACAAGAGCTCAAGGCCAGAAAAGACAGGCTAATTAGACAATACTGTGCTGCATAGAAAGAAGGACATTTTTCATGTCAGCTTTCTCACCCTATGTTATTCAACACAAAAAATCTGCCCAATTTTGTCAGGCTACTCCCTCCTTTTTTTCAACATAGAAACTTCATTCAAACATCAAAATATTCAGCTCAATAAGGACATGAGTGCTTGTATTTTTTTATCACTCATATCTTTCAAACTTTCTGAAATATTCACAATTTTTTAATTCATTTAAATGAATGGGGGAGTGTTCAAATTTGACACAAATTTAAGGTTTTCCAAGCATTTTCAAAGCCTATTTTTTTTTTCTGGCGTTGAAACTCCATTCAAACTTTAAAATTTTTCCCATCTCTTATACATTTGGCTTGCATTTAACTTTCAGATTCCATTCACACTTCTTGAACTATTCAGACTTGTTTGGAACATGGTAAAAATGCCCTTTTCAGGTTTTTACATTGGTTTGTATTGGATGGAATGTTCAGAGTGGGAGACTCAGCTGTCAGAGTGCAGAGAGCTTCTTAAACATTTCTCTTTAACTCGCTGTGATGCTCACAAATTCTCACTCTACATGCATCATTTTTGGTCAAAATGGAGTAAAGTTTGTGCTCTTACAAACAATGTTGCTGTGGAAGCAATCTGACGTACACATGTGGCACAGTGAGCCTGAAAATGAAAGAAACTCCATTAACTAACACCATCAAACTCAATGTTAACTGAGACCAGCAATCTTAAAATATTCCATAGCATTCTACATTCATGGTATTATTCAACATTTAAAGCCGGCATTGCACAGTAGCATCAGCTATTAAACATGTAGCATTCACACCCGCAGTTTCTTCAGAAATTGCTTTCTCCAGTTGTGTTTATTTTTTTATTTCATAATTTGTTGTGCTGTAGCCTACAGACAAAGTTAATGCCATTCAAAGTCCAGTTATGAACAACATGGGCCAAAGATTTGTGGCTTTTAGTAATTAAAAATACATTCATTTTCACAATTATTTTGTATCTGTATTTACATGTATATTTATATTTAGTGTATTTTTTGAAAGAATGTCTGGACACTGCTGTTCGACTTTGCTTCCGGTTCGATTTGCTCAGTGAATCTGTGTCGCAACTCTGTCAAAAATAGACTCGACACGTAATCTCAGCGGAGCAGAGCGAAGAGCTGTTTCTGGGATGCTTCTCTAACATGCCGCAGTGTGTCTGGTGAAATCACAAGCATTGTCTAGAGTAGAGGATCCACTCTGGAAGCATCGTTGTAGCTGAAATATGCTGCAGCTGTGCTCTGTAGAATTCAGGGGTTAGAACTAATTTAAACAACACAGTTTCAGCAAAATACTTGAAATGGACATGGCCTCTTAACAATGCTTTAAAATCACTTGCTAGTAACAGAAAAACTAGAATTACCACCCAACATTTGTATGCCTTTGCTAACTAGTCAAGTTGCAGTCACAGTTTACATCCATGTCTGTCCAGACTCGTGTTGCCATGACAGTAGACCTGTGTAGAAGACCACACAAAGCCCATGTACCCTAAAAACTCAGACACGATGACTCATGTATGTACTTTGTGCCATGCCCTAATGTGGAACCTGTGCTAAAGAATGACCAGTAAAGGAAGTAAACAGAACAACTCTCAGGGCCTTACTTGATCTGGGAAGTGATCGGACTCTTGTGCACAGGAATTGTACTCCCAAATGTAATCAGCACCAGAGACACCATACCTATCTGTTGTGTACATGGAGATAAGAAGAGCTATTCAACAGCTGACATGTACATATACTGTAAGTAGATGGGCAAACTTACCTGTTGAACATTGGAATTGTTGATAACTTACCTTTCCCTGCTGTGCAAGGGCGAGACCTTCAGAAACTGTTTGATTTGTTGGAATCAGGCTAAAGCCAAAAATGCAATGTTGCCGTCTTCAGAGCAAAGGCAAAAGAATCCAGTGACCACTCTGAGACTCTTAGTGCCCTAAACTTCTACAGTGATGAGTTGGAGACCGGGAAGTCTCGGAAAACTTGCAGTCAGAGAGGGCAGGAGAAATTCCAACACACAGTTGTGAAACCATCAACCAACACCGAGCCAGAGTAACCTTTAGAAATGAAAATGCCAGACAATATCAGTGAGATGCAAAAATCTGATCCATTTTTAGTGTCTCTCTTTCAGAAAGCAAAGGAGAAGGAACCAGGAGCTGAACCGGACTTCAACAGAGATATATTGTGCAAAATGGCATACTCTATCTTCAACAGGGTCAGTGTTGCAGCTAGTGGTTCCCCATGCACCATACTCACCTTGGGGCACTCTGTTCCCTGGGCTGGCCACCTAGGTTAGCACAAAACCACAGCAGGCATCAAACATCACTTCCACTGGTCTAGCCTGCGCAGAGAAGTCACTTAATTTTTTATAAGTTGCCCTCAGTGCCAAATAACGTCTGCTAAAACTCCCTCCAGAGCTCCACTCCAATCACTACCCATCATTGGCACCCCACTTGAGCGATCTGTTAACACTGTATCCTAAGGATTCATCTTCTTCTAACCGCTTCATCCTCTTGAGGGTCGCGGGGGGGCTGGAGCCTATCCCAGCTACATCGGGCGAGAGGCAGGGTACACCCTGGACAGGTCGCCAGACTATCACAGGGCTGACACATAGAGACAAACAACCAGTTATCAATTAACCTAGTCCCCAATCTGCATGTCTTTGGACTGTGGGAGGAAGCCGGAGTGCTCGGAGAGAACCCACGCTGACACGGGGAGAACATGCAAACTCCACACAGAAGGGCTCCCACGCCCGGGATCGAACCGGCAACCCTCTTGCTGTGAGGCGAGAGTGCTAACCACCACACCACCGTGCCGCCCATCCTAAGGATTTTTTTTTTCAATTTTTAAAACATACTTTATTAATCCCCAAGGGGAAATTCAATTTGTCAATTGTCCAGATGAGAGATCTACTGGAGAAAATGAGTGAGCTTGCCCCATCACACATGGCGGAGGCCCAGCAGCAGAAATCCTGGTACGATCAGTGAGCCTGGCAGACATCCTTCATTCCTGGAAAGAAAGTGTTTGTGCTCCTCCCCAGTGATGACGACAAGCTTCTGGCAAAGTGACAAGTGCCATATGAGATCCTGAAGAAACTTTTGCCCACCACATACCAGGTATCAACCCCAGGGCAGAGTGCTGCACATAAATCTCCTCAGAGGAGGAGTGAGTGCTGAGAGGAAGGAAGTGATGCTCATCAGAATTGTGCTAGAGGAGGAGGAGGAGGTGGATGACCAATACTTACCTCCGGGTGGTGCTCCGGTGGACCTTGACCTCAGCCACTTCTCGGATTTGATTTATTTATTTTGAACATTTATGACATTTTCATGAAAAAAAAAAAACAAACAAACAAAAAAAACATACAAAACAGAGATAAAACAATGATTAATGTTCAAACTCAATGAGAAACATAAATTAATATTTCCTGTCTGAAAAGGGGTAGGAAGAAACAACATGCTTGTCTAGTCCTACCCCATCTCTCACACTATACTAATCTATCACTAATCAAACTGTTTCATACATACCCGCTGCAGTCCATTGATCAACCCCACATTTACGTCACTTCACTTCTTAACACTTTATAGCCAATATTATCCCATATATGGGGCATTCTACCATACCATACCATGTGTGTAAAGTTGGGCTGGAAATATTTTGAAATTTTGTATGTTTTATTTCAAAAACTTTGTCCCTCTATATATTGTACCATATGTAAAGGTCACATATCTAGTAAAATGACTATAAATTTTTATATTGTATTTTCAGACTGTTTTGGAATGTTTTTCCTCTCCCAAAATTTGTCACTACCGAAACATATAGTATTATATTATACAAAAAAAAAAAATATATCAACCTGTTATGCTTGTTCCTTCCCTTGTTTAAAGATTTAAATTTTTAAAAATTTTGACTGAAGGTTTTCACAATTAAATCTATAAAAATTAATATTTTAACAAATTTCGAAGTTCAAATTATAGAATTCTTCAAAATCTAAATGCAATCTTTCTTTGTAAAATGCATAACGCTAATCAGATTGAGTTAATAATTGATGAAACAGAACATAAATGTAACCGATTAGCATCATAATACTTTAGTTGATAACTCATTATACTTTATTTTTTACAAAACAGCCAGTGTTTCGGTACTGACTGCACTGTTTCGGTAGTGACTGTCCTGTTTCGGTAAGGTTGCATCATATTTCCTCAGATGTATGCCTTATGGTGGGAATTACAAATTCAAAGACAAATGTTTTGTGGTCAATAAAACAATTTAATTTTTGAGAGAGCAGAGCATAGTAGAGTAGAGTAGAGCGGAGCAGAATAGGGCAGAGCATAGTAGAGTAGAGTAGAGCAGATTAGTGCAAAGTAGAGCAGAGTAGAACAGAACAGAACAGAACAGAGCAGAGTAGAGCAAAGTAGAGCAGAGTAGGACAGAGTAGAGTAGAGCAGAGAAGAGTTGAGTATAGAGTAAAGCAGAGTGGAGTAGACCAGGGTAGAGCAGAGCAGAGCAGAGCAGAGAAGAGCAGAGCTTGGTAGAGTAGAGTAGAGTATAGTATAGCAGAGTAGAGTATAGTAGAGCAGAGAAGAGCAGAGAAGAGCAAGACTTTGGACCACAAAATTATGGGGTTTAACTACTGACCATTCCATTTTGTCACTACCGAAATGATCATGTCACATACCGAAACTTTACCATAGGTTTCGGTAGTGACATTCCTAGCTATTTTTCAGGATAACTAAAGAATGCTAGCAGTCGCATGGCTAACAAGCACGTTTGAAGAGTTGTTCATACAGAAAAACAGAATATTTTGCATAAACCCCCCAAAATTTTACATAATTGAAGAGAAAATGTGTTCGGTAGTGACAGTTTTAAAAGTTACACACTGATTTTCAGACTTTGGAAGACATTTATTTAAAAAATGATGGGAGTCAGCGACTTACCATGCAGCCATGTGGGACAGGGGTGCAGTACTATCCCCCTTCTCAGAAATTCAGGGGTGTGGCTAAAATCCAGACTCAACCAGAGCATTAAAACTCTTGTGTTTCGGTAGTGACATGAAAACAAGGGACACTATTTTTTAAACATAGTTTCTTAATTTAAAAATGAATCCCACAATACATCTAAATCTTTCAACTAATGTTTAAACTTAATCACAAAGATGTTTTAAATTAGACTTTTGAAAAAAATATGAAAAATGTTTTAAGTGTTATTTACATCAATTGAATTTTAGAGGTCAGGGCTGGGGACAGCTACTTCCCAATAGAAAGTACCCTATAAATGGTGATTTTGTATTTATTTAGCGTATCACTTTTTCATTTGATGTCCTGGGTTTAAATAGGTCATAACATAATCTTTGAAAATATCTATGTCTGAATACTCAATTTTATTATTTTTGTTGTTTTTTTTATAAGGGACAGCACTTGCACAAAATCGGTAGAATGCCCCATATAATACAAATACGAAAATACAAGATGATAAAAAAACTAAACAAAAACAACAACAACAACAACAACAACAGTATCACCCTGAGCGTGTTTTACCTTCCCTCTAATCATTTTTATACCTTAGGAAAATACTGTCTTTGTACCTCTTTTTAAACTGTCTGATATCTTTACTTTGTTTGATTTCTTTACCCAGTGCATTCCACAAAATCACCCCACAAATTGATATGCACATACTTTTCAGAGTGGTGCGAAAACAACCTTGTTTCAAATTTAATTTTCCTCTTAAGTTCTTCTTCCTCTCTGTCCAAGAACATGTTTTGTATGATGCCAGGTAGTAAATTAGTCCTTGTTTTGTACATGCTTTGAGCAGTTTTAAAGCCCACCAGATCCATAAATGTCAGTTCATGTGACTTCAAAAACAGATTAGTGTGTTCCCTATTTCCAATATTATGTAAAATTTGTATGGCTCTATTTTGCAGTATGAATAATGGTTGTAGGGTGGTTTTGCCCAGACCTCAACACAATAATTTAAATATGCCAATATCAGAGAACAGTACAGAGTATGCAGTGCTTTATGATCCAGTATGTGTCTGGCTTTGCCCAGAACTGCAATGCTTCTCGTCAGCTGTTTTCGTACATATGTTATATGTGGTTTCCAGCAGATTCTGTGGTCTATTATCACACCAAGAAATTTGTTTTCATATACTCTTTCAATAATAACATTGTCTGTCTTAATGTATACTTGGGTATTTGTTTTGCAGTTTCCAAACAGCATGATTTTGGTTTTGTTCAAATTTAGTGATAATATGTTTGAGTCAAACCACATTTTTAGTTTACTAATTTCTGATGTGACAACCTCCAAAAGCTGCTGTAGATTGTCCCCAGAGCAGACAATATTTGTGTCATCTGCAAATAACACGAATTTCAACATTTTTGGTATTTTGCACATCATTTATGTATAAAACAATTTTGGCCCTAAAACATTAAACAGTCAAGTAATAGTCCACTTCTTATTTTTAATCAGAAACTAAATTAGATTGTGAACAAATAAACAGGAAAGTGAATGTGAAACTAAAAGAAACTGCCTTCAAGGCAACACAGGCAGGGTCCACTCACTGAGCGTTCCAGGAAGCTGACAGCCTTCCGGACACCATAGGGTCTTTGTAGTGTACGGTCCTGCCATTTTGTCTGCACATGGTTCCAGCGACCTTCCAGGGGCTCATGGACCAAGTACTGTGTGATTTCACTGACTTTGCTGCAGTATATCTGGATGACTGCCATCCAGTTGCCTACATCAGCCAGAAACTGATCCCCCAAGAGGTTTCGTATTCAATGGTGGAAAAGGAGGCACTGGCTATCAAGTAGGCCCTTGACTCCTTCCAGTACTACCTTCTGGGCAGAGGATAAGCCCTCATTGCCTCACTGCTTGGTTCATGACAGTCTTCCATTTGGGAATCAAAGATATAAAAAATAATTGTTCAACCCTTTCCAGCCACAGCACATTCAGATAAAGAGGACGTAAATCACAAGCCAGTGGAAATCTGTTTCTAGCCTCCACATTCTCTCTGACACACCTCCCGCTGATGCATTAACCAGCTAATTAACAACCAGAGCTGTCTAATTGATGTGACTTTGCTCTGACTTCCCTGGGAGGGGGAGTCAGCTTTGTGAAGGTGAGGCTTTACACAGAGGTGACTGACTCCAGTGTTTCCAGCCTCTGGATGTGAAACACAGCATACTGAACTGAAGAATGACAGCACTGAGGGTCATTGGTAGAGTTTGACAGAAACTGATTATGACAGATTTGGACTGAAGACTTACATAGTAAGGATAAAGCCACTCAGTACCTAAACCTGGAGGGTTCCTATCACTATAGGTTGCAGCAGTATGGAGAGGAGACAAAGCACAGAGTAAGAACAGTTCATAAGTAAAGAATTAAAAGGACAAAGAAAGACGGTGCAGAGGTAAAAAGGAAAAGGCAGACAGACAGAAAAGGAGAAAGTGTGCATGCGTATGTTTGAAGGACTAAAAGAAATTGAGAGCGATGGTGGAGAAGGTAGATAATGTGGATGAAAACAGTAATTGTCAACAGTCACACAAGCATAACATGCATAGATAACAGTGGGTAAAGAGAAATTATTGACCAGCTATGCAGCATCCAAACCCTCCCTCTCTCTTAGCCAGTCAATTTACTCACTGTTACTACAAAGCCCCTTCCTATATGCTATATGAAGTGGCAGCGTCTAATGATGGCAATGTTAGTCAGTCAGTCCATTCATCTGTCTAACACACTGGTCCACACTATGATAACCACTGCCATTAGAGCCATACAGTTTGCTGTAAACATTACTTGTTCAAATAGGGAGGCTCGCTTGCCTTAAGGACAGTGTTTCTACAGGCCTGAGGGAAGTAAGACAAAAACTTATGAAATGTTCAAAATGGAAAGGGTGCTGTGGAGCAATGTTGAGAGGGTCACCAAAATCATATCGATGAGGCCATGCATATCCACAGCAATGTCCATGTCAGTATAGTTGTCATGCTGCTGTGGCTTAAGGTAGGACGTATGGACAGACAGACACACAACAGCAACCAGAGTGAATTCAAATTTTAATCATGGCACAATTACAGAGTCAATGGAATGATGCTTTTGCACATAAGCAGACACGTGTGCTCTAGACAGTGCAAATTAAAGTGAAGACATGTCCAAGCAGGGCATTAAACACCTATTTAACATCAGAGGGGGGACAATTTTCCACATACACCTTCTGCAACTCAACCCTCCAGGGAGTCTTGGGGGAATTCCTCCCAAGAAAGTTTTGGAAACTCACCAACAAAACTGACCATGTTACAGGATTTTGAGGCAAAAATCAACAGATAGAATCAATAAATAGATCAAGGGTTCTCAAAGTTTTGATGACTGTAATCCATTTAAGGGAGCCAGATTATGATAGAGGAACACAAAGGAAAGTGTACACACAAGTATGTCATTAAAATTCTATGACTTTTTGACATTTTTATGCCATACTAAGATTCTTTTATGACATACTATACTATGACTTGTTAGAAATAACATATTTTATGACTTTTGAAATGCTATGACCTTTTGATGGATTATTAATGACTTCTTAAGACTTTTTTTTTTACAGCATAGTAAGACTGTTTTGTTATTTTTCGTGACATACTATACTGTGACTTTTGAAAGACACTATACTATAACTTTTTAGTGACTTTTTGACATTTTTAACATACTAGGATTTTTTAGTGACTTTTTGTGACATACTATGACGTTTTAAAATTAATTTTTCGTGACATACTATATGATGATTTTTAATGACTTATGGACATATTTACAACATACTATGACTTTTTCATGACAAACTATGTTTTTTTTAAAATGAATTTCTTCATTACATGCTATGCTGACTTTTTAAATCACTTTTTGACTTTTTTAAATATACTATGACTTTTTATGATATACTATGACTTTTCAATATTTTTTCCATCATACTATATAATGGCTTTTTAATGCCTTACTGACATTTTTACAACATACTATGACTTTTACATGACAAACTATGACTTTTTAATTTATTTCTTCATGACATACTATACTATGACTTTTTAAAGACACTTTCAAGTCATAGTATATTAAAGCTTTTTAATGACTTTTTTGAAATTTTTACAACACACTATAAATTTTCCATCCATCCATCCATCCATCCATCTTCATCAACTTATCTCGGGCCGGGCTGCGTTGACAGCAGGCCAAGTACGTAAAATACCTTAGACATCCCTCTTCCCAGCAATGCTTTCCACCCCCTCCTGGGGGACCCTAAGGCATTCCCAGGCCAGATGAGACATGTAATCCCTCCAGCGTGTTCTTGGTCTGCCTTGGGGCCTCCTACCAGTGGGACATGCCTGGAACACGTCCTATGGGTGGTGCACAGGAGGCATCCTGATCAGATGCCCGAACCACCTCAACTGATCTTTTTCGACGTGAAGAAGCAGCAGCAGCTCTACTCCAAGCTCCCTCCGGAATGCAAGCTCCGTACCCTATCTCTAAGGCTGAGCCCAGCCACCCCGCGGAGAAAACTCATTTTGGCCTCTTGTATCCGCGATCTCATTCTTTCAGTCACTACCCAGAGCTCATGACCATAGGTGAGGGTTGGGACGTAGATGGACCAGTAAATGGAAAGCTTCGGTTTTTGGCTCAGCTCCGTCTTCACCAAGACGGTCCAGCACGGTGCCTGTATCACTGCACCATTCCTCTGATCCAGCTCACGCTCTGTTCTACCTTCACTTGTGAACAAGACCCTGAGAACTCCCTTGCTTGAAGCAGTAACTCTCTCCCAACCCAGAGGGGGCAATCCGCTGGTTTCAAGCAGAGAACCATGGCTTCAAATTTGGAGGTGCTGACTCTTATTCCAACAGCTTCACACAGCTACAAACCATCCCAGTGCATACTGGAGGTCATGGTGTGAAGAAGCCAACAGAACCACATTATCTGTGAAAAACAGAGATGCAATTCTGAGGTCCCCAAACCGGGCCCCTTGCTCTCCCCCGGCTGCACCTCGAGATCCTATCCATGAATATCACAAACAGGACTGGTGATAAGGGACAACTCTTGCGGAGGCCAGCATCCACCAAGAACATGTTTGACTTTACACCAAGTATGCGGACACAGCTCTTACTTTGGTCATACAGGGACCTGATGCGAAGCCCGGTAGCCCATAGTCCCGCAGTATCCCCTACAAGACCCCCCTTCAAGGGACACGGCCGTAAACCTTCTCCAAGTCCACAAAGCATGTGTAGACTGGATGGGCAAACTCCCACGACCCCTCCAGCAACCTCTGCCAGGGATATGGGCGAGAGTTTCCCTGAGTCATCAGGCTCTTCCTTCTCCACCGTGGATGTGATGGCTGGGCTCAGGAGTTCCTCAAAGTGTAGTCTCGCCACCAGACAATCAGAGATCTCTGCCTTCTGATAGTCTGGGGACACTCCTTTCTGAAGTGTGTTTAACACACCGGCGAAAACGGCCAGCAACAAAGCAATGCCTCTTGCATTTTTGAAAAAGACACGCCTTCTCGGAAATGTGTGCTCCCCCTTTTCTCGTCCGCAAGGAAACAAACACACAGAGAGCTTGAAAATGGATGCCGAGAGATTTAACTCTGTTTTATCAAACGTGTGCTCATCCGTAAAGAAAATATTTTTTTCCAGCAGATGTCTTAGTTACAACATGATTGAGCTAACTGGAGTAGTTTCATGTCGTATCCGACAACAGGAGGCTTTTAACAGATGACATCTTGATGTTAGCTTTGCTGCTAGTGTTAGCTGTGCCTGTCAGCGGCAGCCACTGATGCTTTCTAGACATCGTGATTTCCCAAAACTGAATAAATACCACACATAGCAACACAAAACTGATTTGCTAGCTCAACCATGTTGTAACTAAGATATCCGCTGGAAAAGATATTTTTTTCACGGACTGTTTAATGGGTTATTACCTATTACAGACACCGCTAACGGCTAACAGGGCTAACAGCTAACGGTTAGCCCAGCTAAATGTGCACACAGAAATAGTAATGTTTGTTCAATCATTGTATTTATAGACTTTATAAACATTGGATTAGTCTAAACGATGATACAGTGATGTGAAAAATGTGATATATAGGCTATATATATATATATATATATATATAAAATATATATACATATAAAAGCTCTGCTGGTTTTCTACCCGGAAGTATTAGTAAACAACAAGGCGATTCCCTCTATAGTCCGGCCGGATGGATGAGTCATGGTCTTGTAAAAGATCATGTTTGTTTCTTTTAGTTGGCGAGAATGTGTCGCGGCAAACATCCACTAACTTTGACGGCGTTTTCTGCGAGCGCGGCTAAGCCATTTTGTACTGCTACACGTGTTTCTAGGGGAACTGCCCATTGGTTCAACAGCCCATTGGTTCGACAGCCCATTGTTCCGACCATATTAAACTCATTGTTCCGAAGTCCGTTCCGAAATTATCATGATGCCCTGTGGTTAAGGTCTGGTTAGGTTTAGGCACAAAAACCACTTGGTTAGGGTCAGGAAAAGCTCATGGTGTGGGTTAAAATGAAAAAGAAAGTGACAAACACATAAGCCATGAGCCTGCTCCGCCTCAAGCCGGTCGCGGCGCACCATACGCCCGCCGCGAGCCGTTCAGCACCGCGGACAATCGGACTAATGGGATGTCGAACCAACGGACTGTCAAACCAATGACATGGACCCGTTTCTAGTGGGACTATGTTTACAAGCACAAGAGTTCAGCGAGCCACCGAAGGACCGCCCTGCAGATTTACTATTGGTTCTGCAACGTAGGGAGTTTTTTTAAACTCTGAAATTGTATCCGCCCATCTAAACACAAAATCAGGGAGAAAGTAATCAGTCTTTAGTTAAGCAAAGCGTCTAAAGACTGACTTGTGAGTCTACTCAAAGTGCTGCTTCCACTTTCCACAATATCCCTAGTTCAGCTCAGCAGTTCTCCTTCTCAGCTGAGCACAGCCTGAGACAAGCCCTGCTTTCCCTTCCTGAGGCATCTGACAGTGTGCCAGAACTTCCTTGAGGTGAACCGAAAGTCCTTCTCAATAGCCAATAGGTTTTTGCGTCAGCGACTGCCACAGCTGCAGCCCTTCTGGCCATCCAGCACCTGTCTGCTGCTTCAGGTGACCCCTGGGCCAGCCTGACCTGAAAGGCCGTTTTCTTCAGCCTGATGGCCTCCCTCAGTGCTGATATCCACCAGAGGGTTCTTAGGTTGCCGCCACGACAGGCACCAACAACCCTCTGACCACAACTCCTAGCAACCACCTCCACAATGGAGGCTTTGAACATGACCCACTTGTATTCCATGTCCTCAATCTCCCTCGGGATGCATGAGAAAAGTTGAAGACCCCATGGACAGGGGCCTCAGCCAGACACTCCCAGTTCACCCTCACTACAAGTTTGGGTTTACCAGGTTTGTCCGGCAGCCTCCACCACCATCTGATCCAACTCACCACCAGGTGTTGATCAGTTGACAGCTCTGCTCCTCTCTTCACTCAAATGTCCAAGACACACGGCCCCAGATCTGATGATACGACTACAAAGACGATCATCAGTCTTTGGCCTAGGGTGTTCTGGTGCCAAGTTCTCTCATGAACCTCCCTGTGCTGGAACATGGTGTTTATTAAGGCCAATCCATGACTAGCACAGAAGTCCAATAACAAAACACCACTTGGGTTCAGGTCAGGTAGGCTGTTCCTCCCAACCCCCCCGTCTAGGTGTCTCCATCATTGCCCATGTGAGCGTTGAAGTCCCCCAGAAGGACTATGGAGTCCCAAACTGGCACCCCTTCCAGGCGAGCCTCTCGTTCCTCGGGTGAGAAACCCAACACAGCGGCCCTTAGCTAGGGGCTCGTGAGGATCCCCACACCCGCATCCACCCAGCACACAATGCCCCGAATTATCTGTTTCATCAAGGTTCTTGACTTTTTTATGTCTTTTTAATAACATACTATGACTTTTTTCAATGACTTTTTCACATTTTTGCGACATACTTTGTATGATATCATACTATGACTTTTTAAAGACACTTTTAATAAATACTGTATTGATTTATTTACCAATATTGATTTATTTTTTATGACTTGTTATGACATACTGTGACTTTTTAAATTGTTTTTATAACATACTTTGACTTTTTTTAAATACTTTTTTTTTTCATGCTATACTATAATATGACTTTTTAAAGACATTTTATTCCATACCATAGGATGACTTTTGAAATTACTTTTTATGACATTTTTCATGATGTACTGACTTTTTTAAATTACTTTTTTACTGACATACTTTTATACACTTGATAAAACCTGCTTAACACTTATTTCACTTTCTAGTTTCAATTGTGCAAACCTAACAGCCACAGGTCGGTGAAGATTCTCAGTCATCCAGGTCATGGTAATCGTAAGTGCTATATTGTAGGCAACTGGACTTGCTTGTGTTTCTTGAAACGCTACGATATAGCACTTACGACTATCAGCCACAGTTAATATTATTACAGTACACCCCTGAGGTTGATACTGATCTTCTCATCATACTCTCTGACAATCTGATAAGATTGTGACATATCTGACTTTTTCAAATGTAAAATACATGTAAAATCTTGGAATCTTGGAAAAAAACGTGATGAAAATAATATCTTTTTGGTCTATGGCCTGTTTTCATACTTTCATCTAAAGACAACAGACAAAAAAATCAGGGATAATTTTTAATGCACTATCTGATGGTCAAACAAACACAACTGGCACCATTTACACACAGACCAATATTGCAGGGAGCTTGTGCTGGACAAATATTTGACAGGCCAACTTGAGCACATTGTTTATTGGTAAAATGCATTTCCATTCTAACTTACGGTATGAATCCTGACCCTTCAAACAAGAGACCATCACATGATCTGCAATAACACATAATAGGCATTAGGTTTATGGGAAACATATCAACAAGCTGTGTTATAGAGGCTGTAAAAAGACCTGTTCACTTACAGAGTAGAGATGAAACAAAAAGTACGATATTGGTGGAAGTACACATATAATATATATGACATATGAATCTATATAACAAATAATAATATGATATAATATACTATAATTTAGGAGGGATGGTGGTGCAATGGTTAGTACTGTTACCTCACAGCAAGTGAGGTTTGAACCCCGGGGATGGGGGAGCCTTTCTGAGTGGAGTTTGCATGTTCTCCCCAGCTTCCTCCCAGAGTCCAAAGACATGTTAGGTTACTTGGTGACTCTAAATTTCCCACAGGTGTGAATGTGAGTGCAAATGGTTGTCTGTCTCTATGTGTCATGTGCCCTGTGATAGTCTGGCGACCTGTCCAGGGTGTACCCTGCCTCTTGGTCAATCTCAGCTGGGATAGGCGCCAGCCCTCCGTAACCCATGGTTGCGGAAAATGAATGAATAATGTAATGTAATATAAGAAATACTGAAATGTTATATTGTATTACATCAGAGCACAGAGGAACATTTTGAGGTGTGGTTACAGGCATACCATGACCGTTCAGCCACATAGCCTAGTGTGTTTGTATGTGTGTGTATGAGAGTCTGGGGTAAGCTGTGTGTGTATATAAAGACATGACAGCTCCCCCAAAATCTGGCCAAAACATCTTAATTGCCTCTTGGTGGCTGGTTACAGTATAGGTCATAAGACTCACACCCTCCATGTTAGTGGATGGGACAAAGGCAAACTGAAAACTCAAAGCACACGTGAAATGCATTTTTTTCCAAAGATGATTTCTTTAGTTTAACATAGTTTTCATCATGTTAATGCACATTTAAGTGTTCATTTTTCAGATATGTTTGGAAGTGGGGGTGTTATGTCATGATTGAGGCCTATGATAAACTTGTGTTTGAGTGGGGCGGGTATATGGGTGGGACCTTGATACCACGGCTCCACTTGTCAATCACTACTGCGCAGACTGTGGCTCGAAATACCGTCAACATAGCAAGATGCCAGTGCCTGCTTCATTTTTGTACAGCAGGAGGAAGGAGAGACACATTATCCCTCTTTATATATAGTCTATGGTGTAGACCTGTCTCTGAGCTGTAGTGGATTTCCCATTGAGAGCCAGAGAAGCTGGATTAAGAGCAAGAGTGGATTAGTGTTGGGAGAGGGAATAGGTGTGAATGGTTTCAATTAAAAAAAAAAAGCACCAATAAATCCATACCAATTACAAACCAAGAGATGTTGTTTCTCATTTAAGCTGTAAACAAACAGTTTGATATATCTTGATACATACTACGATTCCTGTCAAGCTAAAATATGATAGACTCAATTCTATTGCAAATACAAAGGTAACTTTACACACTGCTGCAAATATACTCACCACGAGAGAAAGATCCATAAAATGTGAGACAGAGAGAGGCAGGCGTTCAGTAAAGTGCAGATGAGAGGACAAACAGACAGAGTGACTGGCAGACAGACAGGGACACAAAAACAGATGATATAGTCTTAATGGTCAGGCACCAACATAACTTCAAGAGCTCATTGTTCTCTATTATCCTACTAGAACACTGCTCTCCCAGAATGCAGGCTAAAGGCTTATTTATACTCCCTTTATGTATGAAAACAGATACGTCCCTTGTTGGCATAGCAAAACATTCTTGACAGTGGACTTTCACGTCTACATATTACACACTAGGTATCCTCTTGCGTCTCCTATTGATGTTCTGGGATGCTGCATTCAACAAAAGGCTCATGGTTAGGTTTGGAAAAAAACATCATGGTGCAGCTCTACATTCATACGGAAAGCGAACACCGACTCCTAGGTGAAAGTCTGGGCTTTGTTGGACCCATCTATCACCCCTCTCGGCCACCCTATATGGACTTTCCAGACTGATCATCCAGAGGTGTATCATACAGCTGCAACAGGTGCCATCTGGCCACGTTTTGTACTGATGCTGCCCATCTGCGCATCATGCTGCCAGGGCAGGTGAAAGGTGACTTTCGGCGTTGGTATCTGACACCGACATAACTAACAAAGCAGCAGTATTTGATGACTTTGGAATGAGAACGGGCTGGGTATAGATACAATCAATAATGGCAGTAGAGGGCGGACTCAAAAGTTTCACATAACAACAAACTGTGGAGGAGGTCATACTATTGTACCGTTTAATGGAGGCAGCGTTGTAGACAGCAGCAGTCTTACCATTATCATCTAAACATGTGGACAAAGAATTCTTTAACAAGATCTTAACAGTCGATACAGCTGATATTAGGCCTCAACTGGGGGACTTACTATGATACACTGAGCTCCTCATTCCTCCTCTCCCTCTTCACCATCACTCATTCATGTTCCAATACTGCATGTGACTAACTTGGCTTCTTCCCCAGAACTTTTGTGCATTCTCATCTCACAGGTTCCCACAGATTGTGGTTGTGCCTGCTGCCATGTTCCTTGTTAATGCCCACTGCTACTGTTATTATTATTAGTCATATTTCTATTATTGTCAGTGTTGGACTAGTTCCTCAAAAAATGTAATTTCACTAACAAAGACCACGCCAACGTAGATTGCATATAAATGGTTTATTGGTTATGATGGATCAAGGAGAGCTTGGATGATGAAGATGATGATGGAAGAGGGATGCAGGTAAGGAGGGAAGGGGTTAGGGTTTGAGGGATGGTGGGATGAGGGTAAAGGGATGCAGGATGAAGGGAGGGGGATGAGGGTAGAAGGATGTGGGATGGAGGGATGCAGGGAGAGGACAAGGGTAAAGGGATGTGGGATGAGGGGAGAGGGATGAGGGGTCGTTGGATGAGGGACATATGGGATGGGAGGGAGTGGTGGGGAGGATGCACGGTTTAGGTGTGGATGGACAAATTGGTTTGGCGGAGTTGGCTAGTGGTTGCAAGACCGGGTGGAACCAGGCAATGTTGAGACTTTGGGTGGGGGAACTGTCTCTTGCAGGCTTCTGGTGTACAGAGCCCCCAAGAGAACTTCAGGTGGAAAGGTGCATGTGGGCATTTCTGATGTCTTTCAGGTCATGACGGATGGGGTTAGGGTTTGAGGGAGATAAGCCGAGGAGGACCAACGACCGAGAATTTTGATAACATGGTTGGGGATCCCCTGCTTGGGTGCGGTTGAGGCGGCACCGATGCGGAAAGAATGGCCAGAGTATAGCTTGGGAGATATTCCTAATCTGGACAGAATGTGGCAGAAATGGTGATGGAACCAGAAGTGGGAGGCAGCTTTACCCGCCTCAGTGATGAATAGAGGGTCTTGTGGGGATGCTCGACTGGCTAGTCTCGAGTTAATGTAGTCACGTATTGGTTCATAATGGACTCAGGTATGAGTATAGTCGGAAGAGGCAGATGGGTTTTTTCTCTTTTTTCTCTAATAACGGGAGAGCAAGAGTCAGCCATTAAGGATATGGGAAGCTCAGACTGATGAATTGGTGCAGGTCTGAGGCCAGTGTGAGTGCCTGCATGTTGTTAAGCAAATGTGATTGTGCCCCCAAAAGGATGGCTGCTACGTATAGAGACTGGGTACATTTCACAGTTTGTGGATGAAGGGGTGGGGGTGGCTGGGTTTGTGTATGGTTGGATGACTCCTGGCTTACACGATTAATTGTGAAAACGATATCCCTGTTTACACGAAAATGCAAAAATGGCAGCTTTTTGCTGCAATTAGCATGCCAGGCCAGTAGGTGTCGAAACGCCATATGTCAAACACCATAGAAGAACGTTCTGCGCATGTATAGTGATTTTTTTTCCCTCTTAGCACTAATGATAAAAACAATGATAAACTACATTTTAACCTTATGTAGCATAGTTTAACTGCTATTCACATACTACTATTGGGCACAGCAGACGCCTTTGTTCGCCGATGTAGCAATAATATTGATGCAGCAGTGCCAAGTTCATTTGTAAGCTCGTAAGTAGTCCCATAAATGCTAACAAAACGTAAACAACCCGGCATATATCCGCCATTGTTGTTGTGGTTCCTGGGCGCCTGATGGGCATGCGCAAACTGGGTTGCAACGTCATCATTTTCCAAATTCAAAATGAAGACATTTCCCTTGGCCAGCTCAGGAGATGCATATAGCACTTTCAGTTCACTGCACAAAAGTACGTCATCAAAGAGTTAAATGCACTGTCTGGAAAGGTCTGCTCATACAGATGAAATTTAGAAAAGTCCAATAGACCCAGAAACGCCATCTTCTCCAGAGATGAAAGTCGCTGCTGCATTTGTAACTCAATAGTGTCCAACACAAGCTCTTGATATTCTGCCTTTCTGTCAGCCCCTCTGCTCCTCTTCGCTGGGTTCTCCGGTTCCGGGACCTGTGCAAAAACACGCTCAAACTGTCTTTGCAACTGTTCTGCTGTTCTCTTCATTTGACTCACACAATAGCCAATGTCCAAGCCTTTCGTTTGTAGGATATTGAAAAGCACATAAGTGTGAGAAAACACATCAGAAAAAAGGTGCAGGAGAAACAGGACTTTGAGATCTTGTAAATATTGCAAAAAAAAAACCCTGCTGAAAGAATGGACTTTTCGTCCCAGTCCAACAGGTTGTTTTTTATGTGATTGAATAGTTAATGATAATTAATGATTTGTGGTTCTCTTTTGCTGTGTTTACTAAACAAGACGTATAGTTCCACTTAGTTGGAGCAGCTCTAGGGAATCGTCTCTTTGCAATGTCATCTAGAGCCTTGGTGTGCTTTGCAGAAGTGGTAAAAAATGATCCTAGGCCATTTAAGGTTGAAAAGAAAACCTTGACCGACAAGCTTGTCACCGCATTCCATTTCACCTACAGAGGCAAAAACATGCTCCGCTAATGCAGTGGCTGTTCTGTCAGCGCTGACGTCGGAAAAGCCCACAAATCTCTCTTCCACCACCCCCTCTTTGGTGACATACCTCCAGACTGTAGACAGCTGGGCAAAGTTGGACACATCTGTCGTTTCATCAAGTAGTATCGCTACAAAGCTTGTGTCTTTGATTTGAGATTTTATTTCATTCAGCATCACACTAGCCACAGCTTCAATCAGATCGTTCTGAATGTGTAGTTCAATGTAGTTACCGCGATTGTCTGATCCTTCCCCTTCTGAGTGCTCTCGGAATGCCTGCTCCTGGGCTCCAAGGTACACCGAGTCTTTTCAACATGTCCCTGTTCTTTCTCACCCGCTCATTATGTTGCTCTGTTGCTACTCGCAGGCCCTTGTTCAACTGATGGTCGATCCGTGTGTTGCCAAATGTCTGCAGTTTTACCAGACAAAGTATGTGCGAAGATGCACACTCATGTTTGGTCATAGCGGTGTGGAGGTTGTTTAAATCGCCATAACCTGTTGTGACTGTCTGTGGAAAAAAGGAGACACGGCCAACAGAACAGTTTGCTCACCTTTGGGCAGCCAGCTAGCCATGTGTGTTTCTCGTACGTGCTAGACTGAAAACAAAACTCTTAGTAGTTTTTGTGATCACAAGGTCTGGAGTTGGACGTCCTTTTGATATAATGTTCCTTTTTTCCTCAAATGTCCTCCGAGAAAACGGCACCGAATGCAATGATTCAATTGAATTTATATTTTCACCCATGACAGCGATGGCAATGAGATACACTACTAGCTAGCTAACCAAAAGTGTCAAGTGGCGTACTGCTAAAAATTCAAGCAAGCTAGCTAGTATTGATGAGCATGCGTGTTTATAGGTAAGCTGGTTCACAGCCAGCTTTTTTGCCATTCAAAATTCTAAACAGGCCTACAGTGCGCTTACTGTAACTACTCGGAATTACAGAGCGCATGCAAGACGCAAGCTGACTGCCTGGCAGCATTGCCATTAGCGGAATGGGATAAATATTGTTATATGTGTACTATAGGACAGCAGTTTGACACCAAAACAGTAGTACACAAAGAAAAACAAACATTTAAATGATTTTTATATTAGAGGGCTTGGGCATGTGCTGTATTTATAGCTTATTATGACCGCTTGCCCGTGATACCACTCATGGTATTTTGTCATAAAAATGTGTGACTTTCACCATGAATTTCACCGCAATGGCCATGGTAACTGTTGTTGCATAATCTTGTGTGTGTATGTGTGTGTGTGTGTGTGTGTGTGTGCATTTGTGTGTGCATTTGTGTGTGCTTTGAGCGTTTTTGTACTGCTCTGAATGGTATTGGTCCACTGTGGCCTCAATTGGTTGTGGCAGATTTGTGATCAGAGTTTAGGCCTGTCTGTGTGAGTGAGTTAGGTCCGCCGAGGCTGGAATGTGTGTGTGTGTGTGTGTGTCTGTGTGCACGCGCGCACGTGTATGTTACCGAGAGTTAGGTCATGCCGGGGAATATTCAAAATTGAGGTAGCATGACCAGAGTAAAAGGTCACCGCTCACCACTGACTGGTATGTAAGGTAAGGTAACATAAGGTAATGGCATGATGACGGGGAAGACAGTAGCCTTAGTTCTCTGCTGCGAAAAAAATGAATGTTCTAGCTATTATGGTTCTTATTCTGCTACTATCTGCTAGCCTGAGTGTCAGACTGAAGCTCCCAGAACCTTCAGTCTGACATGGCTTCCATTGAAGGCGATTTACAAGGGGGGAGGGAATTTGATTTTTCCCTAACCAATCAGTAGAGAGCAACGACTCACCCAGAATCTGACGTCATTAGTATCCATGCCTCAGGGGTGCCGAAAACAAGCGAGCATTGCCCGTTTAAAATGTCTCCGTCGTCATGCACGCCCAGCTGCATCGCTGTTAAATCCAGTTTAGCAGCTTCCTTAATTTGGTCCTCCATTAACGCGAGTAGTGGCGAAATACCTCGATAGCATCGTTAATGTGGTCTGTAGGATCTGTAGCGGTCGCCATTGTTGCTATCCTCACCAGTTACCCACCGGCGTACAGCTTGACATCAGCGTGGCGCTGATTGGCTAATCGCTAGACCCCCAGCGTTCATTGGTCCGTCCAGCGTTTGGACGAGATAAATCGCAAATTCAATGAAGTATGCCAGACCAGTAATGCAAGCCTACTCAGTTGAGTGGGCGGGGTCTATGGTCTGGAACCAGGCTAACTATCTGCGGGAGGTCTGGTTTTAAAAGAGTTAAAAATGTTTACAGCTGCGCATGGAGAACAGTACTGCTATGGGTCATCATCAATGAACACTACACACAAGTTTCCAAATTAGGGGAGACAAGACCAAAAAAATTCTGGGATCTCTGGGATGTCGTGAGGCATCCCATAGGCTGCGTCGGATATCTTCCAAAAAAGAAATTGCTGCAGCCAGAGCTCATTTTCATTTGCATTTCTGTCTGGTTGGGGCACTGTCTGGCCCATATTGTCTAAACTGACTCTATCATTAGCCATTTCCTGTTTAGGAGGGAATATTTTGTCCAAACCAAATGGTAGCGAGTGTCATGTCTGTGCTGCAGACATCATTTTAGATCAACATGGATGCCGCAGTAGCAGTCACTAAGAGCAGTTAACATTTGTCATGTCAATAGAAGAAATATGTTGATTTAAGAGTTGTTATTTTGGCAAGTTGACGTACAGCAGTTCAGTGCGAGATCTACACATTGTGGCTCTTGGACAGGAAGATGATGTACCCATTTTTAATCCTGTCCACAAAGCTCTGATTGACACGTTTGTTTTTCCAATCAGGGGGAACAGCTGTCAGTGAGCACAACAGTAGACCTTTTTGAGTCACTGCACAAATCTGAGATATGTCCAGTGATTCAGAGGTCTGGAACCAGTCAAATTCTGATGAGCAAAAAGACAAAATCTTAACATTAACCCATTGATGGGGAGCTGATAGACCTAAACAAACCCTCCATCTTTCTGCATATAGTTGAACTGAAGCGAATGACCATTTTATTTCCTCAGGGTGCTGGCAGTGTTTGGTGTGTATTAAGCATGGATGAGTGGAGGCTGTCACTGGTGTCTTTGTGTGGAAGTGGTTCACATGTCCATTCCTTTTAAGACATCTATTCTAAGATGCATTTGTGTGGTTTCTGTTTTTTTTTCTTGTACTATAGTTCATTTCACATGTCTGTTTGTTCTCTTGATACAGTTCCTTGTCTCCTCTTACTTGGTTCAGTCTGGTGGTTTTTTCATGCTCTCTGGCAGGGATATTCACTGTCTCTGGGGCCGTTCTAGTGAATTGTGGGTCAGACAAAACAGGACTGGGCCACTTCTGTCACAAAGCCCCGCTGGGCAAGGCCCAGTGCCATCGGATGGCTCGGCAGTCATTTTCTACTGAGGCGCTCAGTAGGGCCAGATGGACACACTGCAAAAAGTGATTTTATTTTGTGCTCACATTCATAGAAGGCATATTAAGTGAAAAACTGACTACCTGAAATTACCATAGGTTATCTGCAGGAGTTCATAGGCTTCGTTTTTGATACTGATGACTCAGTCTGGGCTGGTCCACTCACAATGTGCAGATGCTGGAAATGTTTTTGTAGAGTTGCCGCTGCCCTACCAATAGTTTATAGCTGGCTCTAGCCCATTCAAATCCCCTCAAACTTGCTGATCTGGAACATAGACAAAAAGTAATGGATGTCGTTACTGTGATGTCACACATTGGTTTGTGGACTCCTGTTTGAAGCCTCAAGGTCACCATCTTGGTTTTTTGGAGCCAGAAGTGATTATTTTTGTGCGAGACGCTGAAGCTGTAAGAGAGTGTAGGGTGGATCCAAATTATAATACACCGCCAAGTGGCGTCAGTTATTGACACAGTGGGACGGCACCTGTCCTGGCAGTGTGATACGCGGCTGAACTTTTCCAGGTTGAAACATTGCCGAAAACAACATAATATAAGGAGGTAAGATGAAGACGTGAAAGGCCACTGACAAAGTGACGATATAGGACAACTTGGGATGCGAATGTGTTGGTGGATCTGACTGAGAAGCAGAGGAAACTATTGGCAGACACCCTGTCCCTCAGCCCAGCCTTAATGATGCATAAGTTTGAGCCTTAATGAAATGTAAACGGGTGAGGTTTATAAAAATTCACCCGCCTGTACAGTTGCCATGAACAGGGAAATTAGCCGCAGAGAACAAAACTGTTTTTGTACCAGGCTGTAAACATGTTTATTTTTGCTGTAAAGTTGGGCATTTTAACATAGGGTGTCATAGGGGTTATGGTGATTGACTCACTTCTGAGACCAGCCTCAAGTGGCCGTTCAAAGAACTCCAATTTTTTTTTTGGCACTTTCATATTGGCTTCATTTTTCAACATTTGTATGTTTCATATGTATCATATAAATGTTGCCAAAGTGATGTAGTATATAAGCTGACTGTCATTGTAAGGTAGAGGGGATTGTGTCTGCTCGGCAAATTGCTTTCAAGCTGCAGTCTGGTATTCGAGACCAAGAAACAAAAAAACCAGTTGTGCTTAAGCGACTCATGAGGTGTTTTTTAGCAACCCGTCACTGCGTTTCCAGTCAGGACAGTGCCACGAAAAGCAGGTCATTTTAACCAAAACACGAACTTTTCCTAAAAATAACCCAATCTTCTTTGTTTCTTAACCTAACCACACATAAATCACAGCATTGATAAGTTTCAGTGTTTCTGCTACATAACAATGTGTAAACGTAACATATCTGTGGTTTGCCGAAATGTGAAGTTTTTTTCTGGCGATTGGGTTGGTCTAAAGTGGTGCTATACTTTGAAAAAATCAAGAATGAAGTCAGTTTTAACTTATTTGGGTATTTTTGCATTTTCCCCTTTTTGGCCCAATATGGACTCGGCATGTACAACTTGTCAATACATAATGTGAGTCATGTATCTATGTGAGTCACGCATGTGCAAAATGGTCTGCCATCTTGAATAGCTGCTTACAGCTACACCACTTGGACAAACTACATACACTCACTGACTCAATGGCAATTCCTGAGAAAACGCATGAATACAAATTAACTTTTGACTGTTTTATCATTACTACAACTGGGGGCTTGTTAAGTAATGATGTTAAGATAAGGTCAATCCAACAACTAACCATGTAGTCAGATTGAAAAATCATCTTAATATCAACAACAATCTTAACATCCGTTATTTCTAAAAATACAAGTGAAGGTAGTCAGGGGTCTGTAGGGTCAGTTCTGCCTGCTTTTGTGGGGGGAAAAAGAACAGCTTACTTTCTTTGTAAAACAGTTGCAGGATTCACTGATTGTAAACAGTTTGTGTGTGTGCTGATTAAGGACTTCTGTTGACTTTTCAACAGGCCACATACTGTAACACTGTATGTGTGTGTGTGTGTGTGTGTGTGTGTGTGTGGTTTTTTTTTTTACACACATAAGGGGCTGGGGGGCATTTTAAGCACATGAGTTTATTGGCTATTCTTGTGGTAATTTTTTTTCAGAGTGAATGCTCAAGCAGATGCTGACAGTTTGTATACTTTTATCTTTTTAACTCTACTTTTATAACTTTCAGACCCAAAGAATTACATATTGAACATGAACCAAATATTTTCTGTAATAACTCATGCTGTGGAAAATATCATATAATACAATAAAAATGCTGAAAACATATAAAAAGTTTGATAAGGTCAGCCTGTGCTTGCTGATGTAATATATCTGTTTTTAATGTATTTGAAATGTATGAATGTATCTCAGTGTATTTAATATCTTTACCTACACTAACATTTTACCAAAATAAATAATATTAGGCTCTAAGTGTAAAAAAATATTATTATTATTTATTTTTTTTATCAAATTAATGTCAACGACGGAGGAGGGAAAAAAATAGCTCAGAATTAAAAAAAAAAAAAAGTCAAGCCAGGGTTAGGGTTAGCCATAGTATGCGCGACTCATGTCCATGGCTGAAACTCAGATCGTGACATGAAACTCAAATCCTGGCATATGGTTTGTCCAGGTGGTGTCCAAGATGGCGAACCTTTTCATGCATGCGTGACTCACATCGATGCACTACTCACACTATGCATTTACACAGCAATCTTTGTCTCAAACAACCACAGCTACGACATTTACATTTCCCCTTCAATAACCAAAGTGTGACCAGCTGCATACATCCCCTGCTTCAATGGGACATAATCTGCTTATTTTCTCAGTTAACTACTTTATGATTTAGTGTATGAAATGTCAACAATAGTAAAAGAAAAAAACATTTTAAAAACACAACATTTTAAAATTGCTTGCTTTTCAGACTGATGGTCCAAAACCAAAGATGTTTAATTAACTATCACATCACAAAGAAAAGCTTCCGCCCTGAATGATTAATGGACAAACTGGGGGATGTTGGTGATTAAATGAAATATCGCTAAAGTCCCTAGAGCTTGAAAGATTTCGATACAGTTTATTAATGTAACCTTCAGTGTTTTCTAGATATGAAAGTTAAAATTTCCCCACTGTTACTTCTGGGCCACAAACACACACAGTTGCTATTTGGAGATTTATTTCCTTGCCTCATAAAAAATTGTCAAAAGATGTATTAACATAAACTAAATGAAGTCTATTAAAAGTACAAAATTATCTGCCAGTGCAGTAGGAATCTCTAAATAAATCCATCCAGAAGAAAGGTTAAGTCATTTGGATTGTTTTTGCAGTGCATGAAGCAATGGCCTACACATTTCCTCTCTTCCCCCTTGGGTTTACTGGGGGCCGCCCTGGAAGCAATGTCTTCTGCCTACAAACTTTTGCAGCATCTGCGTCTGGACGTCATGAACCGAGCCATCAGTGGGCTAACAGTCCCTCAGGCTTTGGGGCGGCTGAGGGTCATACATTCTGCCCTGCATTACTCAAAGCTTCTGCTCCTCTTTGTCACAAGCGACCACCCCCCTCCTTATCTCCCTCCCCCTCTTGCTGCTTCTTGGAGCGCTTCCAGCCTCCAGGCAAGGAGCCTGTGATGAGAGATGGAAAGAGAGGGGGGAGTAGGATGAGGAGGTTAGATGGATAGCCTGGCACTGATCCAGACGTTAGCACTGAAAGAGGAGAAGTAATGCTGGGGATGTTTCTAGCCTTGTGTTCAGAGAGACACAGAGGCACTGTGAATGGATGGGAAGTCAGTGGAGGGTGGTCAGTGCTGGAGATGGACATGACTTTACTGCAGACAGCAGGAGTTCAGGCAAAGGCGTGTTGTATAAAGTACATGGCAGTGTAGCTACCACTTATTACATGTGGTATACATACTTTCTTTTATTCAAGGCCCTGTTAGTGAGTCTTATGTGTACAGTGAGATATACAGTGTCTTTAAAGCCAATTTAAATTCCATTGTTTTTACTCACAATCATTAGAATGTGTGTCATTTCACAACCTTTGACATAACTCATCTCGGACTGATAAGGCATTGGGACTCATTATTTAGTATCTATTAGGGTTGTACTCAACCCAGAATTACATCAGTCAAATCAGAAGAAAAAAGGCGGTGGCTAACAAGTGGCTAAATGAGACTTGGAATGAGTCTTGCTGTGGTGGTGACGTTAGGTCATGCAACTGTAGTGTATTTTTTTTATAGCCTAAAAAAAGCCATTTAGGCTTCAATAATCATCAGAAGTGGTGTTTATTTATAGAGATTATCTTGCTGAACAAAACATGGAAGTGCAAAAATGTTTGTTTGCCACAGAACTTATTTTTGACAATAATCCAAAATCAAATGAAAAAAAAAAACCCCTAGGCTTTTTAATGTGGGAACCAGTGTGATGCCTACTTCCTTGCAGCCTACAGAAAAATGTCATCCCTGGCAGATTCTATTTATAGCTTATAATATATTGCAGGGATGGTGGTTTCTTGCAGGCCAGCCCAGAAGTTAGTGTCGCTGTGGTTCCCTTGTCAAAAAGCCCATGGCATTGTTCCATTTGTTTTGGGATTAATACAGAAAATAAGCTCTGTGGCAAACAAAAGTTTGTAATACTTACATATAGTGATGTAGTGGAGGGTATACTCAGGTATTTGGGGTATACCCACCTCCTTTTTTCAGGCTGTGTACAATATATCAAGCCAAAAAGACTACAAGGAATATACAGGAGAGTATACCTACTTCATCCTAATAGTGCACCCACCACATCAACTCCCACTACGTGATTGCTTACTCGTTTTGTTCAGCAAGATAATCTTGATGATTGAGCACCACTTTTATGATATTTGAAGCATAAATGTAATTGCCAGAAGTAAAAAGCTAATGTTTGGCTATAGCCAAATTACACTATGGTCAAATGACTTCGCCACAACCACAAGGTTGTAAAGCCGTGTTCGGCATGACACTGTGTCCTAACAGCAAGTGAGCGTGTGACTATTGTGCCGCATTGCGACAAATCGGATGCTCTTTGTCCACACTGGATACATTAAATATAGAACTCTGTCGCATCATGTAAACAAATCCCTTATTTACTAACTTACAGCTGTGGTCTTAGAGTAACCACTGAAAAATGGTTGAGTCTGTACTTTCTTATTATTCATATTTGCAATAATATCATTGCAAGTTACTTACAGATATTGTTGGAGCTTCCGTACTGCATCATATCACCATCGCCACTTTGTAAAGCAAGCCAGCTTGCTAGCAAGCTCTGCTAAGCATCCCACACAACAATACTTACCAGAAAAGTCCAGCTCTCTGACGAGATCCCTCCAGCCATATGCCAACTTGGGTATCATATAGATAACTCCTCATTTCAAACTTGTGAATCAAACATTCCTCATCCATTGTGACGCTTTTAACTCAAGCGAGAGGAATAAAATAGAAACGGGGTACCCGACTTAAGTTCTTCTGAAAACGGCATCCCACATTGCGTAGCTCGCAGACAGTTAGGACAGTCTAATAGAAAACAGTTTAGTCGTAGACAGTTGCTCTCCTTGCATCCAGTCAGGTCACAGTGAAGTGACATTCTATAGTCTCATTTTAAGACACTAAGAGCTTCAAAATTCACGAGAGGGGCATTTACAGATGTTGTAAAATAATATATGGAAGTCTCTTCAGCTTGTGTTAAAGGGATAGTGCACCCAAAAATGAAAATTCAGCCATTATCTACTCACCCATATGCCGGTGGAGGATCAGGTGAAGTTTTAGAGTGCTCACAACACTTGCGGAGATCCCAGGGGAGAGAGGTATAGCAACAAAACTCCACCTAATGGAGGCTTACGGCGTCCCAGATTCAAACGTCCAAAAACACATAATTGAAACCATAAAACATCTCCATACTGCTCGTCCGTAGTGATCCAAGTGTCCTGAAGCCCCAGGACAGGACAGGACTTGCGCACGAGACCAGCAAAAGCACGTGAACACACATGAACGCAGTGCCATTGTCTCACAGTCTCGCGCAAGCACACACATATGAACGGGTGTACAGAGAGGCAGTTAGAGCTACAGGCTACAATGAGTTCAAATGACATTTTTCCACTTCTTGTTTAATTTAAAGGAAAAATCAGTGTTGATTTATATATTGTTATCCTCTAAAAATGTTTCTTAAACACATCAAACTTTCAGTAGCTGTTTTCAGCAAGAGGCAACCTCTGGGGCTGAAAAATGAAACCAACACTGAAGTGCCAAAAATTGCAGTTGAATGGCCACTTGAGGCTGACTCCAGAAGCGAGTAATTTGCCATAGACCCCCATGTTAAAATACCCAACTTTACAGCAGAGGTGAACATGTTTACAACCTGGTACAAAAAACTGTTTTGGTCTCTTGCTAATTTCCTTGTTCATGGCAACTGTACAGTTAGTGAATTTTTATAAAACTCACGTTTACATTTTATTAAGGCTTAAAGTTATGCATAATTAAGGTTGGGGCATTCTGGGTAACAAGCTGTCTGCTGATAGTTTCCTCAACTTCTCAGGCAGATCCACCCCTCACTCCTCTACAGAGTAAGCCTCTTGCCCAAATATGGTCACCTCTGGTTCCAGAAAAAAGATGGCTACAGCTGAAAGGCATCTTTACAGTAATGATTCTGGGCCTAACTGAAAAATCAGTGTCACACACTTTTTAATGGACTTAATGAACTGACAAACCACACAGAGTCAGATACAATGATGGCAGTTTGAACAAGTTTTTAATCAGGAAAACATGCTGATGCGCACATGTATTAATATGGTTACATGCATGCATTTGCATAAATAGGTAATGGGATGTATGTGGCTTTTATCAGGCTCAATCACAAGATCATGGACAGCAGATGGATTTATTATTGGTTTAGCTTTTGTCAAAATCACATATCTGCTCTCTTAAATCCTGTGGGTGGTTTCTTTCAAACCACAAACAAATTGCAATAGAGTCAGTTTGGAAGCAGACCAAGACCCACTTTTTGGAGTAGTCTCGGTGTGGTTGTTTGGTCTGCGCCAGGGTTTGATTGACAGCTTTCACACCAGCCCAAACAAACTGTATTAACCATGCAAAGGGTTCATTTCAGCTGAACGCTCTGAGAGTCCAGGGTTACCTGTGGTTCCTAAAGTCTCCAAAAGTAGATCAGGAGCCAGAGCCTTCAGCTATCAGGCTCCTCTTCTGTGGAATCGTCTTCCTGTTTCAGTGCAGGAGGCAGACACCGTCTCCACATTTAAGACTAGACTTAAGACTTTCCTTTTTGATAAAGCTTATAGTTAGGGCTGGCTCAGGCTTGCCTTGGACCAGCCCCTAGTTAGGCTGACATAGGCCTAGTCTGCCGGGGGACCTCCTATAATACACTTCCTATAATACACAGAGCACCTTCTCTCCTCTCTTTCTCCTTTGCTAACATTCATGTCCCTGTTCTGTCCTGCATCTCTTTCTGTTTCTGTCTCTCTTTCTGTCTCATTGTGTCATATGGATTACTGTAAATTTATTATATTGATCTGTTCTGTATGACATCTATTGCACGTCTGTCCGTCCTGGAAGAGGGATCCCTCCTCAGTTGCTCTTCCTGAAGTTCTACCATTTTTTTTTTCCCGTTAAAGGGATAATTTGGGGGAGTTTTTATCCACTGTTAGGGTCCAAAGGACAGAGGGATGTCATATGCTGTGAAGCCCTCTTAGGCAAATTGTGATTTGTGATATTGGGCTTTATAAATAAAATTGAAATTGAAATTGAAATCGAAACAGGTTAGGTGTGAAAACACCCTTAAGCTCATGCACCAGACCGAACCGGCAAAACTGGAAATTGTACCCGTTCTAGTGCTGGATGGGTCCAACAACACAGGACTTTCCACCCGGTGACTTGTGTTCATAACTGTGTGAACTGTGATAAGTAGAGGTACGTCATCATCACGTTCCTTTTCCTAAACCTAACCAAAGTAACTTTTAATTCATGAATTATCATATGACACGTTGTGTGTGTATTTTCAGTATATGAACCATGGTATATGTTGAATGGGTATGAAATCACTTGTGTAAATGACATTTTTTACATACACTTGTTTGTTTTCATGTTTGGAATATAATATAATGATGGATTTCTCAACTCAGTCTTGTGACAGCCCCAGGGCCTTGGTCTTTCGATGGTACTGTGTGTGTGCTCTGTGTCTTGCAGGTCCTCAGCTAGGTGGAGCTGAGATGCCATCAAGTAACTGGGAACACCTGGCCAGTGTTCCCAGGCTACTTAAGCCCACCTTCCCAGTCCCTGTGTGCTCCTTGCCCGCTCTCGTGTTCGTGTTCAGCAATCGCAGTCGGTGCGGATGTGGCTACTGCCACGCTCCTGTCGGTCCCTTCTTCCAGCCATGCTGCCTTTTGCTTTTGAGTTGCCGTCTGTTGTTTTGCACTGACAACATGCACCTTACATTATCCAACACATTCATACACCCTCACACACCACTGATACTGACTTTCACACCCCATCGCAGTATTTATTGTTTACATTGTTTAATAAACTTTTGTTAACTTTTGGAACCGCCCGGTCTACATCTCCCTCATTTGTTGCGGCCTACGAGCCAGCCGTAACAGTCTACAGAATAGTAAAAGTACACCTACTTGTTTATTCTTGAGGAAAGATAGTTAAATCATAAAAACCATCAACACCGGCTATTATTGCAAAACAGAACTTGATAATTTATCGGCCACCCGACTTTACACTGCACTGTTTGAACAATTCCCTGTTATTGTGGCCGCACTGAACATACAAAGCAAGTGTCTAAAAGTAGTAACATTAGAGCAGAATACCATAGAAGACAGGGCTGGATGTTACTGCTGAGTTTTAAAATCTAGCTATACATGCAAACAGGACATGTTGTAGTGAGAAGTTTGGAGACACTATGACACCACCATTTATTCGCCTGCCTGCTTGTCCTCAGATAAAAAGCTTTCTTTCACATTCTCTGGAAGATATGCAGCATTATTACACCACTGACAATGTGCAGTAAAGGCACAAACATTCTTCTCAACTACTGGCAATCACATGTTGTTTTCTCGAGGCTGTATTTCAAACAAATGGTCATGCATCCCTTCTCTTTCCCACTTCATATTGTGCTATGCAAGAATGCCAAGGTATCTGCATTGTTTCATGGGAGAAGCAGAAGCTTTCAGCAGGCAGACCCAGATCTCTGAAGGGCCATCACTACACAGGGATGAGAGGCAGGACAAAAATGGAATAAAATTGCAGTGTTTCTGCTGGTGCTTGAGAAACAACAACAACAAAAAACAATCTCCATGGTCTTAAAAAGGAGAATAAATCAACACGATGGCAAAATGGCTGAGCCACATCGCTCTCATTTTCTTGTTTTATTCACCCTCCGTCTGTCTCTGCTGGTGAGCTCCACCTACGTACTGCAGAGACAAATGAAAGGCAGAAAGGGTGAAAGAGATTGGCTCCTGTTGCGTCTGGGGTCCACAAAAAAAAAAAAATTCAAAACAATCATATCATATCATATCATATCATATCATATCATATCATCAACAAAGGACCACATTATTTTTACATTTAAATACAATTACAAGGGGTGTCGGTAGCGTAGTGGACAGTGCCGGTGCCCTATGTACAGAGGCATTGCCTCGATGCAGCGGTCACGGGTTCGAGTCCGGCCTGTGACCCTTTGCTGCGTGTCAGTCCCCACTCTCTCTCTCTGTCTCCCCATTTCACACACTGTCCTATCCATTAAAGGCAAAAGCCCACAAAAAATAATCTTTAAAATACAATTATAATATACCTAATGATAAAACTTAATTAAAACACGCAACATTTAATAATTTTCATAAATCTAACAATTCATTTTCTCTGAAAACACTCTACATAAAGTCAAGTCAACATTTACAATCTTAACTGAGATTTAAGTTTCTTTTTAAATACCTGTTTACTTTCTGTACAAAAGAGATGATGAGGCAGATTATTCCAGAGAGTTATTGCTCTATAAATAAAAGATCGTGATAAAACATTTGTTCTTGGGCGAGGCAGTACCAGCTGACCATTGCTGGACCCTGTAGTGCTATGATCGTGCACAGTATTTCGAAAAACAAGTTGTTTGGGGCCAAGAACAATAACTTCAGTTTTGTCTGAATTTAACCAGGTTTTTATGTCTTTCAGGCAATTATGAAGTTTAGTTAATTGATTACTTTCTTCGGTCTTCATCGATAAATACAACTGTGTATCATCCACATAACAATGGAAATTTACAGAGTGATTTCTAATTTCTAATTTCTAATTTCGTTGACTTCTTTAGCTAATAGGGTATCTACGGTGTGAGGTTCTGAGAGGGCAGACTGCAGGTTGTGGCAGACGTGGAAAGTGCTAGTATTACTAGACCTGAATGAAAACTGTAAGTGACGCCATTGATGAGAAAGTTAAAAAAATTGTTTATCTGGGTGGTTTTGTAGAGCAGTGGCAAGGACATTTACCTTTACCTCTCATATGCGCTGCATGATCCAAGCTATCTTTAACTCCTCTCTCCTCTCCAGGCAGAGCTTAGGACTCTTTTCAGCACCTGCCAGAAGACACATAATCAATCATGGTTTAGAACATTCAATAAATACTGGAGCTAAATATTTAATAAATTATGCCATTAAACAACTGATTGAAATGTGCAAATATGCAATGTGCAAAAATATTCTGTGCAAATCCTGCTAATAAAGTGCATATATTGTTAACTAATGTGCCATGTGCAATCATTAAAGTGCTATGTTAAGTTGTCCATATATAGTGCATTAATACAAGCCCCGTTGTGAAATATTTACAAGGGAAAATGTCACTGGTAATGAAGTGCTCTTCAATACTTATTTTTTCATCATGCCAGTAAATCTGAATGACTCACAGTCTTCTCCGGTGCTCATGGTTTCAGTAAAATGGACTGAACCGAGTTAAAAATGTCTAGCATCTTCGTATTGACAAAAGTTTAGAGATTAATATTTGTATGTGTGATCTAAACAGCTAACAAACATTAGCTCAAGTGGATAATAAACAGTCCAGTTTTATCCAGAGAGCTTCTATGAATGAATGAATGAATGAATGAATGAATGTAGGTTTATTTCGAACATGTTAGAATAAAGTGAAAATGAATTGCTTGGCAACCAGACCAGGCGTCTAATTAAGACAAGCCTTTATTTGTCAAAATATGTAGCCACACCAGGCTAGTCAAAGGGACTAGGCGTTTAATTAGGACTAGGCTTTTCATTAAAGTTTTAAGTCTAAGGTATAATATCGCTCACCAAATTTTATATGTTGTTATAAATACATGTTGAATATTTGAAGTCCTTAATATACACCAGTTCATCCTGTTACTCTGATACAAGTGTGCCTGAACAAGTGTGACTTTTCCCCTAGTCAAATGATTCTCAGGAAGTAGTATGCATATTTGGAGGGAAATCCTCAAAAAGGGTAAGCATTATCCTCTCAACTTAAGACAATTTGTTGCCATCCAGGATTTTACATCCTGAAGGCAGTTCAGGAGGGATGTGATGGAGATGGAATTCCTTGGGTTTAATGGAAGATAAATTTGTGTGTCGTCGGCATAACAGTAAAAAGAGACTTTGTGCTGGTGGAAAATGGAGCCGAATGGAAGCATGTACATTACAAATAAAATGGAAGATGGAACCTTGAGGTACACCACAAGTGATATGAGCAGATGAAGAGGAGAGGCCACCAATCTTAACAGAAAAAGACCTGTCCCATAAATAGGAAGCCTGTCTGATAAATAGGAAGGCAAACCACTTGAGAGCAGTTGCGTCCTTGAATTTGATAGTATATCCAACCAGCCTCACAACCGCAGACTGCGTGTAACCACACCAGCTGAAGACCTCCACATCCAGCTTCTTGACCTGCAAGATCATATGAAACCAGCCATCTGAACAGCTGATGCAATAATTGGTTTCCACACCTGAGGAATTTCTGCACAATTAGTCAGAGACCATCTCAGGGAACCTCAACTGCATACTCCTTGTCCACACCAGGGTCTTGACTTGACAGCAGTTTGGCGTTGTTACCAACTTTTGTGGCAAGGCTTTCAATCACAATGAGTTAAAAATTAGCAAGACCAAAGATTCATTATTTAATGATAAGGAAGATGTATTGAATGGTAATCGAGTGTTTTTGTGTAACTCCCCTTCTAATAAATGAAAGCTTTAAATATAATTTCATATAATGTGAATGGTATCAATAACCCTATCAAGTGTAAGAAGCTACTAGCAAAGCTCAAAAAAGAAAAAGGAGATATAATCTTTTTACAAGAAACACACTTAGTATAATAAGAACATGAAAAATTAAAGAAACTTACAAATGCCCAGGTATATTATTCTTCATATAAATCCTGCATAAGAGGAGTGGCTATCCTAATAATGCCCCAAATGGGTTTCACATTGAAGAAATTTATAGCAGATAAAGAAGGCAGATATGTGATGGTTGTTGGAATGATTGAACAAGTAATGGTTTCATTTATGAATGTTTACAACCCTCCTGAAGAAGGACCAGATTTAATTAAAAAGGTTGTTGAAATGATAGTATTGGAAAGCCAAGGGGTCACTATTGCTGGTGATTTTAACCTCATTATGGACCCAAGTATGGACACACAAAGTGATAGACAACGTAGTTCAAATCAAGCTGCTAAAATAATGAAAGGAGCAGCTGAGGAAACGGGGTTGGTAGATGTGTGGAGAACTCTCCACCCAAAAGAAAGAGATTATACCTTTTTTTTTTTTTCCCAAAATCTTGCTCTAAATATTCAAGGTTAGACTATTTTTTTATGTTTAAGAATCACATATCAATAGTTTTAGAATATCGCATAAATTCAATTGTATTGTCGGATCATGCTCTGATACTTCTGAAATTAAATCTTGACTTGGAGAAAGGCCATAGGCTATGGAGACTAAACAACTCCCTGCTACAAATGGAAGACTTTAAAACTAAAATAAGATCAGTTATCAAAAATTATTTAGAAACCAATGATACAAGGGAAGTAGATCCAGTTACACTGTGGGAGGGAGTCAAAGTTGTATTGAGAGGGGAAATTATTTCATTTGCCTCATACAAGACGAAAGAAAGGGAGAAAAGAATAAAGGAGCTGGAACAATCAATTAAGACATTAGAATTGAAGCACAAGATGAAAGGACATGGCTCTGATTTGCAATCTTTAAATAAACTTAGAAGTGAATTGGATAGATTATTAACTGCAGAAATAGAGAAATCATTGATGTTTACAAAACAGAAATACTTTGATAGTGGGGCAAAAACAATGAAAACCCTGGTTTATAACCTGAAAAAACAACAGGAAAAATCAAATATAGTAGCAATTAAAAATCAAACTAGAGATGTAACTGTAAAAGGCAAAAAAGAAATTGCACAAGAATTTGCAAAATATTATGAAAAATTGTATAGTTCAGATAATAATTTGACTCAGCAAAACGGAGTTAAAGAATACCTATCTGGAGTAAACTTACCGCAGGTAACTGATGAGCAAGATGCAGGTCTGATCACAGTGATTACACCAGAAGAAATCAAGGCGGTGATAAAAAAAAACTAAAAAGGGACAAATGTCCAGGAAGCGATGGATTTACAGGTGAATTTTATAAGGAATTTAACAAAGAACTATTACCAGTTCTAGAAAGGACTTTTAATTGGGCATTAACTCAGGGTCAGTGGGCATATACGTGGTGTAATTCCATAGTCACAGTCATACATAAAGAAGGGAAAGATCCCACAAGCTGTGGATCCTATAGACCAATAACTTTACTAAATGTGGACCAGAAGCTGCTAAGCAGCATCATAGCAAATAGATTATCCAAGATTATCCCGCACATTATAGATGCAGACCAAACGGGTTTTATTCCAGATGGATATTTATTAGATAATGTTAGACGAACTTTAAATATAATAGATTATTCACAAAAAATGAACATTCAAACTTTGATTCTCACCCTAGATGCTGAAAAGGCCTTTGACAGGGTGTCATGGCCTTTTATATTTGAAACCTGTAGTAGATTTGGTTTTCATGACACCTTTATCAAATGGCTTCAAGCTATGTATAACAGGTTACAAAAGCTAAAGTCAGGGCAAATGGGACCTTATCCGACAGTTTTGAATTGAAACAGGGAACAAGACAAGGGGATCCCCTATCCCCACTAATTTTTGCAATCTGTATTGAACCCCTGGCAGCATGTATTAGAGCAGCAAATGAAACTGAGGGTGTGGAAGTAGCAGAGGATTTCCATAAACTGGCTTTATATGCAGATGATGTAGTTTTATATGTTACAAACTTAGATAAATCTCTACCAGCTCTTATGCAGGTTATTGAAAATTATAGTCTTGTGTCAGGGTATAAGCTAAACACACAGAAGTGTGAAGCAATGGTCCTAGGAGCCCCGGTCTCTAAGGAGCTGAAAAGTAAATACTTAGGGCAATGGGACAAGGACAGAATTAAGTACCTGGGAACTGTGCTACCAAAGAACACCAGGTTACTGTATCAGTTGAACTATACATGTTTGGAAGCACAAGTCAGACAGGACATGTACCGGTGGAAATCTGTTATGGGGTCACTGGGTAGGAGAATGGATGCAATTAGAATGAATGTACTACCACGTTTTTTGTTTTTATTCCAGACAATACCATTGTATTTATGCGCAAACACTTTCAAAAACTGGGAAACAATGATAGGTAAATTTATTTGGGACACCAAGAAACCAAGAGTTAAAATGAAGACATTGAAAATGGCTAAAGAGAAGGGGGCTTGCCTTCCAAATTTGAAGCATTATTATTTCGCAGCACAAATGCAGCCAATACGTGCTTGGTTAAATGATAATTCAGAAGCAAAGTGGAGGTCAATAGAAATGTCCATGTGTCTCAAATTTGAGAAAAACGATTCACTTCTGTACAGAAAGCCAACGAAAAGCATTAGTAAAAGATAATACACTACTTAGAAGCACTCTAGAAATTTGGGCTAGAATGAAAAGAACTGTTGAAATAAAGAAATATTTATTGGCATTGCAAGAGATAAAAGAAGACCTTGAATTTATGCCTAACAAAACCGATGAATTTTTTGAAATATGGGCACAAAAGGGATTGACGATTTTTGTACAGTGTTTAAACGAGAATGGAATAATGCCATTTGAATCTCTAAGTAAACAGTACCTTTTACCACGTTCCCGTTTCTTCCAATATTTACAAATAAGAAGTTATATTCAAAACAGTGAAATCGGAAGGAAGACCAGCAGAGATTTTCACCCACTGGTGCAATTTTTGATAAAGAACTATGACAAAATGAAAGTACCACACCAAATCTCTGCCATATATACTATTTTAGAAAATAATTGTAAGCACCAAGACACAAAGTCAAAAATAAAATGGGAAGAAGAACTTAATATAAGTATATCAGAGAAGAACTGGAGGGAAATGAATCAGAATACCCATACAACTACCATGTCGCCATATTGGAGAGAATACGCATGGAAAATACAATCAAGATACTTTATAACACCGGTGCAACAAGCTAAATATAACAATAAATCACCAGGCTGCTGCAGGGAATGTGGTGAACTGTATGCTAATGTTGGGCATGTCTTCTGGTCTTGTCCTGTATTGCAGACGTATTGGAGTGGTGTACAGAGGGAAATCAATTGTATTTTAAGAGGGATTGTTCAAGTAGGTGCAGACTATGTGCTGTTGGGAAGGACAGGGGACATGGCCCCCAATGAAGATGACAACTATTTGCTTAGAGTGCTGCGTATAACTGCTTTAAAACAAATCACAAGACACTGGCTTCAAAAAACACCTCCCACAACAGATAAATGGAAAGACACAGTTCAACAGATATACCAAATGGAATTTTTGACATATAAAATACGGGGAAACTTGAAATTATTTGAAAAAAAGATGGCATAAGTGGTCAAGCTATTATGTTACAGGGATGAATTAAGATGTGGTTGTTGCAGCCCTTGTAATTTTGCTTTATTTTTATCTTATTTTTTATTTTTATTTTTTCTGTTTGTTTGTTTGTCTGTTTGTTTGTTTTACCCTCTGTATGTATAAACACTGGGTGGAAAAAAATAAAGTATAAAAAAATAATTAAAAAAAAAATTACATCAACGTCAGTCAGTCATTCTGTCTGTCCCACGTTTTTCTACTCTGACATGGTCAGTCTATGTGAAACTGCACATAGGCATTAAGGATTGGCATAGGTAGAAGGTGACAAAGCTACCAATGGGTATGGACTAGTCACTTATTAATATAGATTAGGATATCTTGTAACAAGGGGAACATTTGGCCTATGTCATGTGCAAAGAAATTGGTCAAATTTATTACAGCATAATATTCTGAGCTGGATCAATATATTTTTCTCTTCTTGTGAAATCTCAGTTATCAGTTATCTCATATTTTATGTGTTTAAAAGGTGTGAGATGCCTCTCGTGTCTGACATGATGGTGGTGGCCTTGATCAGGACACCATTCCCTTTCCTGTGGTACTGCCTCTGCCTGCTTCAACATCATTTGTGTTGTTAGTAGGGTAACCAGGTCCCAATAAACCAAATGTGGGACAAGGAGTAGGTTTGTGAGGGACAATGTGGGACACCCACCCCCAGCGTGAAGTTTAGTCATCAGAGACTAAATACATTCATCATAAACTATACGGAGTCTACTGTATGTTAACACTGGACACTGGATTCTTAAAATAACAACTGTACAGATGTGAAGCTCTGACTGTATCTGACTGATCTTTAATGAAAGCTGTTGTCTTGTATTTTTTTTCCTCTGAAAATATTAACCTTATAGTCAAACACAGTTTATTTAGCCTGTGTAGTTGAGGGGACAGGTCAAACTGATATGATGCTGATTTACAGGGGAATTCACGTAAAATGGAGGTTAAACCATGAACATAAACTACAGATCACCTGTAAAGCATTTTAATAAATTAATCTATCATAATTAAAACAACTAGAGACTGAAAACAAACTGACATATGGGTCTGATCACTTTTTTAATAGATTAACATCATTCCAGACAGGATGTTAGTGTGTCTGTGACTTCCTGTATGGACTGAAGGCTGCTGGAAACTGTCAGGAAACTGTCCGACTTCACTGCAGCTTTTTGTCACCGCCCCCTGCTGCGGCCGCCTGCGCTCGTCTACGTTCCAGGCGAGGCGCAGTTCATCTCCAACGAGCCTATTGACACTTGCATGGCGCGAGAGTCCTTAACTAACGAGTGTCACCTGCTGCTGTCAAGGAGGTTGAAATAGTTAGTTGCTATATGGGTCGGGAGGGGTGGGCGCTAGCGCTTAAACGCACGTGCAATGCTACTATGACAATATACAGAGAGCCCATGTGGGCCGGCCGCTGCATGCAGCTTCTTCTCATTGCCCGGGGGGAAAGCAAGCGCAGGTGACAACCAATCATGTGGGTTATGGTCTCAATTTGCGTGATGCGTGAAAAGAGACAGAAATGCTGTGCAGTCCCGCGCAATGCGGGACGTTTGGTCACCCTAATTGTTAGTGACTGTGTGACCCCCCCCCCAAATCTCTGCAGACCAGAAACCGCCAGATAGATCATGTCATCATGTATTTCACACTCCAGTGAAATGACCATCTCCTCTTTGAAATCTGACTTCAATCTTATCTTAACAAGGCAGGGGTCCAGTCAGATATTGGATGTAAATTCTGTGGAATCTAGTTTTTGAGCGATATACAGAAAAAAAAAAAAAAGTCAAGTGAAACTCGGCTTGTAGGGAAAGATTCTGACCTATTTTAATGCCTCCAGTCCAGCAACAGCAGTAGCCGGAGCAGGATGTTTTCAGGTTGTCCTTCCATTCATCCTATTTTTGTGCCTTGTCATTTTCTTCAAATTTGGCACAAGCATTCACTTAGACTCAGCGATGAACTGATTAGATTTTGGTTGTCAAGGGTCAAAGGTGAAGGTCGCTATGACCTTGCATCCATCCCATTGTCATGAATACAATATCGCAGCTTGAGGGAATTTCTTGGATTCTAGAATCCCTTGGATTCAATGATGAACTGATTAGATTTTGGTCGTCAAAGGTCAAGGTCACTGTGACCATGCCTGTCTCATTTTTGTAAATGTGATATATCAAGAACACTGTGGGGAATTTCTTCAAATTAGACTCAAATGTTCACTCTAAATAAACTTATTCTAATTTTGTGGTTAAAGGTCAAAGTCAAGATCAGTGTAACCTGACAAAATATGTTTTTGGCCATAACTCAAGAATTCATATGCTAATAATGACAAAACTTCACACAAATGTCTTTCTAAAATGTCATTTTAATATCCAAAAGGTCAAAGGTCATCTTCACTGTGACATCATAATGTTCTGCATGAAACACTTTTCTGGCCATTACTCAACATCATAACTCAGGAACAGAGGAGGAAACATTTGGTCAGATACTGAATCGGTGACTCCTATCTTGGGTGTCCACCTTGAAACTTTGCCGGTTGTTTATATCTTCTGTGCTGCGGGGGGAAGATGTGTGTGACGCATCCATGTTTTTACAGACATGGATGTAGACTGTAAAAGAAATTTGACTGGTGCACTGAGACACAACCGTGGAGCAGTACTTTTAGTTTCAATGTGTAATGATTATAATTGATATTGAGGTGTGTTTCACATATTCAGTCACCTCCACAATTTTGTTTTTGTGGCTAACCAGACGTATGTGGTTGGGAAGGGCTGTAAACCTTACATACTGCTCACAGCGGCAGGATGTGTTGGGGAAAAGTCAGGTGTCAAACAATATTTTTGTCGACTGGTAGCCAACACAGCACAGTCTATCAGTAGTCTAACAGTATGCAGCCTCGTCAGAGAATCTTTGATCTACACACCAAATACAAAACAAACAAACAAAAAACAAACAAACCAACAACTCAAAATACAACTAGTGAGCAGCCCACAGTGATACACAGAAAACACACATGTACATGCCCAAATCAATCATGTTATATGTTAAAGTCGGCTGCACTGAAGGGGATAGAGACACACTGAAATACACTGACAACCAGAAATAATTATTCTCTGTGGGTTTTTCACTGTGAGCAACACTTTACACATATAACATTCTTTACTCCAATATTGAATTTTGATTGATGCAGCTTTAATATGGGCAATGTGGGCAATTCTTAACACTCATTCCTTACTTACTGTGCTTTTTCTTATTTGATTTTTCTTATTTTGATTTTTTAGTTTTGTCTTTTTTTGCAACGTGCAGAAGTGGGCCTAATAATACAAGGTACGGTATGGCAGTAAACAACTTATGCACAGCTGATCATTGGTTGACAACACTTTAGACCTCGACCGTCAAAATGTGGGGAATATCCATGGCTGAGACCACCTGTTGCTGTATGCATGCTCCATCTGTGTCATTATGTTGTGTGATAAAAACTGCACATTTTAAAGTGGCCTTTTATTGTGACCATCCCAAGGCATGCCTATGTAGTAATGGTGCTGTTTAATCAGCATCTTGGAATGCAACACTTGTCAGGTGAATGGATTATCTTGGAAAAGGAGAAGTGCCAAATTGGCGACCAAAATTTGAGAGACATATATATCTAATGAGCGCATGAAAAAAGTCTTAGATCTTTAACTTAAACCTGTGAAAAAATGGGAGCAAAATTAATTAAATTAAATTTTTGTAATTACTGTCTACTTCAAGCATATATTATAGACATACATATTTATTATTTTATAAGCTATATTTTATTCCTTCATTTTAACGTCTGTCCTTTTTTATGTCTTAGATTCCCATGCATGATTTTTTCTATGCAAAATGGGCATTGTTGGAGGGAGCCTGAGATTCACTGCCAATGACTTCTTCTCTGTAACCGCTGCACACATGACAATAAATACCATCAAACAACAAACATCTTGATACCAGCACAGGCAATAAAAATACAAAGATCTGACGTGTTTGTGATACGCTACAATGACTTCAGGGTCACCTGTCAACACAAAGTTTACTGTGCAAATTCAGAAGGCTTTCGATTGAAGTAATAGTCTGCTTTTTTTACCCTCTGGGCTTTACATGCAGCCAAGTTCTCCCTCTGGTTTGGTGTAATGATTTTTTTTTCTCTTCTTTTGATTTTTATTTCATAATATCTAAAACATTTCATAAATCCCCAGTTCAAACTATTTTCTTTTTTCTATCACTACAATTACACTCACTTTTATCTCCCTGTTTGTAGTGTGGAGGTTTCCATGTGAGTGCTCTGAATGTACATATAAAAGTCTTCCCACACAATACACACTACATACTGTATGAGTTCCTGCAAATGCTTCTGTACTGAAAACTTTTGAGACTTGGGATTTTTTGGCCTAAACTGTTGGAATATTTCTGAACACAGAGCCATATTTTACATGAAGAACAAAGTGTGCTCACGGGTCTCTCCGGCAAACAGACTCGAGCGCAGAGAGACAAAAGGAAACCCCAGCCTAGTTGGAAAAAGAGGCGTGAAAATGAGCATGCTGGCTGGCTTAGCGGTGACTTACATGCATCGCTCTCAGGGTCGACCCAGCTTGGCTTATCATAAAAGACTTCCTTTGAGACATCCTTTTGCAGGATATCAAAGACCTTCTGTGGTGGAGATCCAACTTTAGAGAGATCAAATGGAAATAAAGAACCTTCACCTTCCTTCAGTCCTTCAGTATTTGGCATAGCCAGTCTGGATGATGAATACTACAGTACACAGTTGGCAAGAGAAGCCTTTTTCCCATGAAAGGTGAAGAAAGACTGGGAGAGTAGTTTCTCTTATGTTATTTTTTCCACTAAAGGCTGCAAGGCCTCACCTATAGCTCCATCATTTCTGTGCAGAGCTGTGCAACAATTACAAAATGAACCATCACTATTGCTGTGCAAATATTTTTTCAGTGATAGGGTAGTCTGTTCATGCAGCAATACATATATATATACATACATACATACATACATACACACACACACACACACACACACACACACACACACACACACATATTATAATACAATAATGATATAATGATAATATATTTATACTACATGCAAGAATTTGCATTGTTTTTGGCAAAAATGTAATGGAATTCATATAAAGTGGACATAAGGGAACACCATGGTATCCATATATCCATAGAATCCATTTCATTCAGATATCTTCAGGTGAGAGGTCAAGGAATCCTTTTGAAAATGGCTGTGCCAGTTTTTTCCTCATCAAAATTTAGCGTAATTTTGGAGCTTATTTAGCTCCCTTCGCTTCAAGCTAGCATGACATGGTTAGTACCATTGGATGCCTTATGCCTGGTACACACTACACGATATCAGCCTGATTCTAGCCCGACGCAGCGACGTACGGTGTCGGCATGGATCGTAAATGACAATGAGTGTCGTACACGATAATGCATCGTTTCATCTCGAGTAGTGTGTCATACTTAACGACAGCTGACGCCACATCTGGGACACCTCACAACGTTCCAACAGAAAGTCTAACATGTTTGATTTTCTTTTTGTCGTTCATGACCGCTCCTATCACAGCCGTCACTTTGATCAATAGGAACACAGAACGATCTGCTGCCCAGCATTTTTGATATTTCCTACATTACCACACAGAGTAAAAAGGGAAAAATGATAGTGTGAAACAGCAGAGGCACTTTATCATCCTTGTGAGTACTGCCATTAGCATCAAGCTAGCAAACAATGTTATTTCTTCATAATGGAGATGGACATAAAGTAAGAAAATTAAAAAATAGTGGCAGGGCTTTTACTCACCACAACTACAGAGGCTCCCAGCTTCATTTGAAACACACTACATTATAAATGGGCCGTTATTTATTATTCCCTCTATATTTTTATATTTTTACTTTTTATCTGCTTCCGTTGCCTTGATAAAGTTAATGCATCGTGCTGTCATTTCAAACTCAACACTTCCTGTATCTTTTTCAAATGAAAAGCCCCATATAACTTCGCTTGAAAAAATCCTTCATTTTCTAAAAAAGCTTTTATTGTGAAACATTTGCAGGAGCTTGTTGCTGAGGATTCAGCGACTTATATGTTTGTGTACGGTACTTAGACTGTAGCCCCTGCCATCTGGTGGCACTTTTTAGGTGACTACAACAACATGTCGGCTGACACATGAACAGACACAGTGACTGAAATAATAATAAAAGTAATAAAAATAGGACAAGAATAACCCAATGACATCACACACGTCGTGAAAGGCGACCGAGGATAATTGGTGTGGACCATTATGTAGTGTGTCATGTCTGTCGGCCAAGTCACGGCACGATTTTATGACTCCACAATTGTATAATGTGACATAGTGATTTTCAGAACAGGCAGTAAAGTCGTGTAATGTGCACCAGTTATTAGGTTGTCTAGTTTCATGTGACATCACTAGAGGAATGTCAGCCACCAGTTATTTTTGATGATTTTCGCAAGAGGAGGCCTCTGCAAAGGCCAGCAGTTGCCTCAAGTTGGCCATGGACCTCCCGGCTACCGCTTGGGCATGCCACTGATTTCGACAGGAGATTTCATAAGTTGTTGGTGCTGACACACGTCAAGATCATGTCAGTTTGGGTTACATATTTCATAAACAGATGCTTTGACAGGGAAAAACAAAATTTTTTGACTTTAGTGATTAGATTTTTTTTAATCACACTCACCAGTATGGCATGACGTCACCACTGGTGGGTCACTGTTTTTTCAGAACGGTATAGTTTCTAGGAAATTGAACAGCCTACTCCATGGAGCATTTCATTTTCACTCAGTTATTCTACAAATAGAGACTTACACCATTAACATAATTTAAAAGATGCTATAATAACACAATTCTTTAATGTAACTACTGTTAAAACTCAAAATGACACAAACTGTCTACAGTGACCTGCCTCACTACAGAGCTTCTTGTGTCTCAATTGCAGGTCTGAAAGCAGTCCTTACAGGCCAGTGGACATTCTAAATAGACACCTTGCACATTTCCAAGACATTAATTACTTTGTACAGAGACATGCAAGTACAAAAAGTAAATAAAAATCCTTCACTTCCTTGTTTACTGTAACTTATGTGACTATGTTACTGACTATGTGGAGTACACTACTTTGGACATTGTTGCAGAAGAAGTGAATGTTGTTAGGTCATTAAGTTAGAAATAAAACATATAAAGCAGAAAACAAGGTTTAATTCACATGTCCAAATAGACGCCTCCCCTCACACAAACATATGCATTAATATGATGGTATTGGGAAAGGCAGCAGAGACATGGCGTGCTAGGAGCCCTGTGAGGATTTGTATGGACTCCACAGTATAACCAGACCAAGGGCCGAAGCAGCATATGGTGAGAATCTGTGGCAAATCCATTGCGGACTTCTCTCCGCGGAGCTCTGCCATTTTGCTGCCTCTGCCTTCCCTTTCATTTAGTTTTCCTCTGTCTGATGTGGACTGAGCAGCAGACCACATGCTTGAAGACACACACGTACACACACAAGAGAAGGAAATGTACTACAAATGCATAAACATAGACATACAGTTAACATGTAAATCAGCGTTGCCAGCTTTCATGCTTCTGGTTTGTGACACATGCTTTCACCTTCAGGCTCACACTCTCATGCTGCCCAAGCAGTTCTCAAACCAAAACACTGCGACAGCCAAAACCAGCACATGCGCCTCAGTCACTTTCGGTGAAAATCAATGATGCCACCCCTCTACTTGCAATGTACCATACCAGCAACAACATACAAAGGCCAATATGCCATACCCTCCTATGACCCTGCATCCTCATGAGGACATAACATTTAAAGTTTGCTGCACTTCATACTTCATTTTGCTTAACTCAGACCTGTTGCCATGGTTCGTGGAGACTTTTTTGTTATCCTGTGGTAGCAAAAACACTATACATAAATCCATGTAAAAACAAGATGGCAGCCATCTCTGCAAAGCCAGACTACAGCCAATCATGACACAATAGTGGACAAGGTTCAAAATCAAATTTTATTGTTAAAACTTGTTATTAGGGATGCACAATAACAGGGTTGGTAATAGCACCAGCCAAATGTTGATGAAAAATGCAATGCATTTACAATCTTATGGGAAGTGAACACCAGACTACTGGGTGAAAGTCACTGTTGTTGCACATGTATTTAAACTATGATAATGAACTGATTAAGCTAATAGCGTCAACAGTCCTTTTTACAGTCTTGCTATAGGAACGCGAGACAACGGTAGTACCATACCAATGTGTGATTTTAGACAGCATACTGGCATTGTGGAAACAAAAGAGGTGTGACGGGTGTGACATGTAACACAACTACATCGGCTCTAGTAACACATATAACATATGCGTTGCCAGCGTTTTCTCATTGTTTTCACAATTTGCGGACATTTTTGGCTGCTTTTTTCCCTCTTTGAGTCAGATGCTGACTGCTATTTGCTGTTTCCAGCAGGTCGTCACTAGCATTACAAAATGTCACACCTGTCTTGTCCAAGGTCCTGTCCTGCTGGTTATCCAAAGGCGCGACAGCTTTGTTCCCCATTTCCAGGATGGTACCTTTTATACAGAAGGTCAGGGTGGCAAGACAGCATAAAAAAAATAAATAAATAAAAAATAAAAAAGAGGCAGTTTGAAAGGGACTAAAATCTCACTCCAGTCAAGTTACTTGAGTAAATGCTGTTGGTTTGACTGTGAATTAATATGTGTTGCTGAAGATATACTACCACACTCGGATACAGCCATTTACCATGTGAAGACACACACGCACGCACACACACACACACACACACACACACACACACACACACACACAAACACACATACACAGAGCAGAGCCATTAACTTTATCCTGCTGTGCTGAGCCACAGCAGGCAGCCTCTCTGCGACGAGTGGAGGAAGATACTGACATCAGTGTGTAGTGAACAAACACTCACCAGTCTGCTAATGCTAAGGAGACCTGGCAATGGAGGAGGTGAGGCTACTTATGAGGACCCTCCAGACATGGGGCTACCAATAGAAGCAAGCATCTACACACAAACAGCCACCCACGGACAGGGGACGTCTGATAGCACAGGACAGCTTGTTGTAGGCCTCACTGTGGGCGGAGGAGAGAAAAGTGTGATGTGGCAATCAACACTTATCCCAGAATTATAGTTATAATTAGTTTTGCATATTGCAAATGACTCATGTCTTCGAAACAGAATTTACATGGGTTCTTCAAAATCCTCAAACACTGGCAGCATCTACAGCAAGGGAGCTGACATGCATTGTAGCTCTGCAACCATGAAGAACCCACAAAGGAGCCCTCATACATTATTCCATACAATGATTAAGTCGCAATATCCTCCCCAAATCCTCCCCAAAATCCCTTCACAGCATGGGCAGGATGAGAGGTTTTCCTACACTGACATCTGAATTATTTTCTTCCCATAGCACTCAACATAAATTATGCTTAAATTAGAGAATGAGTTATTAGGACAGTCCTTTAAAAACAAGGCACTTCCTGGAGCATTTCAAACCATTTTATCATTAATGGTTTATAAGTATAGAGCAAAAAAAGATAGCTGCTAAAATAACTTGTTAGCAGAGCTAATTAGGTATACTGCATTACTAAATTTATCTTTGTCTGGCTTAACCATAGTGGAAGAGAAATAAACAGTAACATTTCTAAATATGCTTAACATGCATGTAAAATGAGGTTTACATATCTCTCTGTGCACTCTAAGTATAATTACACCAACACAAAAACCTAAGTTGCCAAATACATGACAAACGAAAGTAAGCCTATCCACTATTTCTGTACAGAAATCAAATCTAACTGCAGTGCTAGCCACTGACTAAGCTAGCTACCTAGCAGCTGCTAACGTGATGTTAAAACTGGAACAGTACTAAGCTACTTAGCTCCACAGACGTATTTACATGTATAACAAGAACAACTAAACTGTTTTCGAATCAATAATATCAGAATCACCAATATCAGAAATCTTTTGAAAACTTTCAATTAGCTTTATCCAATAACGATCCACAGAAAATGTGATACGGATGGGACCTGTATTTTAGATGTCAAAAATGTGTTTTTCATAAAAATCAAAATGGCATTGCCGTGCACACTATTGACTGATTTGCACACATGGTTCAACATCGTTGAAATTTCTGATTTATTGTTTGATTTGTGTTGTGTCATGTCTGTTGTTTTGCATTTTGGTGCCCCCCAGTGATAGATTTAAATAAAATTTTTAGGGCATGTTGCTGGTACCTCCTTAGTTTTGTGCTGATTGGCTCAGTGGTTGTGGAGTTAAGTTAATTTATGTGCAAAGCCACGCTCCCTCTAAATTTCAAGGTCAGTATCTTCAAAACACAATGAAATATCTCCAAGCTTTTGATAACTTATGATTAACCTGGTCCAGTAATCCAAGAAGAGATTGGTACAACTTTGGTACAAGAACATTTTGTCAGTGGGACTTTAATTGTTCTTGTGTGTTTTTCATAAAGCACACTGACCTGTGCTTGGATGTCCAATTTCAAGTCAATCTGACTTGCGAGTGAGAGCGTGGCCTTTCAAAAATTGGCATCTTATTTCTTGAGCAGCATTTGCACAAAACTTCCAATAACTGGTGAAAATTTCATGTGTCTGAAATGTAACATCTTATGGGAATTTGGGAAAACATTCCTGAAAAAAAGTCAAAGCAAAAACAATCAGGTTTCAAGCCTCCAGGGTCGAAACCATGAAAATAAAAAGAAGTATGGAATGTTATGGGTGTTTGAAACCACAGTGTCCCTAATTCAAGATCAGTCCTTGTTGCATGTCACTTCTCTTTCTATCACCATAGCAGCTGATACAAACACAGAAGGGAACAAGTGACACAGAAGAAACAAATGCAATAATTGAAGGTACCTGTAGAGTTTTACTGAACATTTTATGTTTCTCACCAAAATGCATTAATATGAATCCCAGTGGAGTGGTGGTCCATAGTGGTGGCGAAGAATCCTGGTGGGCTGATACCTTGCCAGGCTGATGTAGTTTCTCTTTTACGAACTAAATTGACAGAGTCGAGCACTCATGGTCACTTAACCCCCAGAACAAACACACCAAGTCTACACCGCGAGAAACGCTAAATTTAGGCGCTACCTTTACCTGAACTCTGGATGGTGGTCAGGTTTGACAGTATTCCACATGCCGTATTCTAGTTGGAGAGAAAAACTAAGGGAAAACGCACAACTATTTTAGTGAGGTGCGGTCACACTGACAAATATCAAAAATAAAGAGGAATTGGAAGCCACACACCCATTACACAAGGCATATATTAATGTGTGAGTGAATGAGATGTGTGTGAAAACAACTTTCCCTTTATAAGTCTTTATAGAACAATGCCTTTTGACAGTCATTTACAAGGTGCCCCGTGTGTAATCATGGTATACATGCAAGCTGTAACCATGGTTACAACAAAAGCGTATCCTGGACGAACTCAGTGCTCCAGTGACGTTACATCCAGAACATTTACATGCGCAATTATAGCTCGAGTAGGCCATTTAATCGGACTACTGTCCTTGTCGTAGTATACAAACACAAGAGGGGAATTTATTTATTGACCAAAGTATGTCCGACTCCGCCACGATAGGTGGCAAAATGCCCCCTTACAACTTGTTAGTATTGGACCTTTCTCCACTTGACCTATCACATCACAGACCAAACCATCCGTAAACAAATTAGTGACGGTTACCTAGCAGCAAACTGGTACCATGGTGGAAACTTCACAGTGCAGTAGATTTCATTCATCCAAAAATGCATGTCTCCAGTTGTAGATTTCGCAGTGTTTTGACTGGCTTCTTCCTCTTTTACACATTTAATGCTATTCAAACTCCGAGTCAAAGCCCGGAGTGGAAACTGTGGAGCATGCACAGAATGCCTAGGCCAGTTTGGGTCCGATTGACTGAATACATGCAGGAGTAAAACAACTCCCAATTGCATTATCTGGGTGTGTTAGTCCCACTTTGAGAAATATAATTTAGTACGATTTCAGTCAGACTAAAAGACCATACACACTTCACGTTTTATGCGCCCTTGAATTGATTGTTTTCAATGTAGATGCGTGGCAGCGGTGCTCAAACACCAGAGGGACGTCGTCACAGTGGCACGCATTCCCAAGTCCCTATATTTCAGGGCGCAACAGCTGTGCCCTGAGATAACCCTTCAACCTTTGGAATGCAGCAGCGCACAACACATGTCATGTGACAAGGACCAACCAATCACAGCTGACAGATATCTTTCCCTTCTTCCTTAAATATCAGTTGGTGGTAAATATGGATAAGCTGATCATAGCAGAGCTGCCAGAACTTTACATCTGTCCCACGGAGGATAGGATTACACACGAACAGCACCTGGAAGAAGGTCAGTTCTGCACTCAGGTTTTCAGGTAAATATACGGTGCTTGTTAAAGTTGCTTAGCAAAAACAGCATGTCGGGTTACTACAGTTGGGTTACTACTCTCTCAGACTCATGTCGGATTCGGACAGAAATATGCACCACGAGCTGCACTGAACTTCACAGTGTGTTAGTGTGTGCAGAATTTGTATCAGTTTGACACAGCAGATGATTTTTACAAATGTCCAAAATGGCGTTTGCAGCAAATCATAGTATAAAATTACATTGAAGCATTTTGTTAGTTCCCTTCCCTAACTGTTGGAGTGTGTGTGTTTACAGCATGTGTGTCTCTGTGTGTGCTGCACTCGAGTTGTTAAGTGTGTTGCCTCACAGGGACCTGACTGGCATTTAGGCAGAATATTCCCACAAGCCAACGTGTAATTAATTAGCCTGCTGTTCACAGCCACAGCATCCCACCACCACCATCTCCACTCCTGCTTCCTGCACCCCACCCCCCTCTTATAAGTTAAAATGGGGATAATCAGTTCCACTGGGAACTATTCACAGCCACCTCCTCTCTGAACACACACACACACACACACACACACACACACACACACACACACACACACACAGACTATCCCATCTTTACCATCCCCTTCCTGTGCCTTTAAAACTGCTAACTGGCGCGACATGTTATGACAGCTTCACCCCACACCTTTCCTCATCAATGACATCCCCATCTGGACACTAAGAACAACAACACTCAGCTGATTTCTCACATTTTCCCATTGGGACATCAACCACAGAGTCGCATCAGTCCGGCTCACACACAGATTGTGTCAAGACATCTGTAGGGTCATTAGGGTTCAGATTTAACTAGTTCAAAGTAAATAGCTTGATATCATCTCTGGAGGTACAGAGATCTGGGTAGAAAGGATGGAGCATCACGGGGACCGGGCTCCCCTGCCTTCCTCATTAACCTTATCATGTAACACAGGATGGGGAGGCCTGGGAGTGGGCTCATTTTTCTCAGAGAATTGCTGACTACAAATCCCAGTTGCCTGGAAAGGAACTCGTCCTGGTCTCACAGGTAGGGGCTCTGACCTGTGCTTGTTCGGCAGGACAGATTAAAGTGAATGAGCGCTAAGGCTAGAGGAGGATAAAGGCCAAAGCTTTTTGCACAACCTGACAGCTCTATGCTCCTGCACCACAGGGGAGTGATGCACACTCAGCGTAGCTTCTGGTTCACAGGGTGTCTTTAGTACTTTGATATTACTGTTGGATATCTCAGTTAAATGTTCTTTAGACAGGGCTTTGACTGACAAAAATCAAGAGATGCTTAGAAGTAAGACTTTTCTTTTGTGTTGTGCTGGCCTGATGGTGACAATAAACAAAAGGTCAGACAACCAAAACCATTCAGAATCACCATCTATGGACCACCAACCTAGTGCCCATCCTTGGGACTTAAGGGATCCTTTGCTGTTTTTAAACTAGTTCTGTATCATAACACATAGTATGAGTAAATGAACTATGGTAAAATTCTCTGCATCTTACCAGTGCCCAGGTCTCCCAGCTCATGTATCAGCTCAAATCGGATCAAAATTTAACTCAAGCAGTGTTGATCAAATATAAACCAAGATTCAGTTACTGTATAGCCTAATTTCTCACCTGAAATGTTTTCAAACACATTTTTAGTGCACTGTTTGGCTGTAATCCAAGAGTTTGTGAACAGGAAGCTGGTGCCATACTGCTTCTTGTATTGTAAGAACAGAGGCTGGAAAAAAAAAAACTGAGATTAAATTGTAAAACTAAGCAGTGCTGATCAAATATAAACCAGGATTCAGTGATTGCATTGCCTATTTCTCACCTCAAACGTTTTCAGAAACATATTTTAGCTTCCTGTTTAACTGGAATGCGAGATTGTTTGGTACAAGCTGGCTGCCATACTGTTTACTGTGTCGAGGGGACAAACTCACATTATGTCCCCCTATCATCGGGAACATTATCTGGTCAAGTGTGGCACAGTGCATTCTGGTAGTTGTGGGTTTTCTACTTCTTGAGCAAAAGCAAATACCACAGCATTTTTATCTGTTTTCTCTAGTCATAGGGCACTAATGTCAAAAGTATTTGCATCTGTCTGCAGCTTAGACAGCCCAGTTTTATTAAAAGGCCATCTTTCCAGAAGATTTTATTGGACGAATTTGCCACACATGTATTTGATCTAATGTTTAGGGTCAAAATTGTTTTTGGCAATAAACTCAATTGCTGTGTCTTTATCAATTCAAAATTTGCATCTTAACTAAACAAAATCTGTAAGAGAATCTTCAGTTAAAAGGCCCAAATCTCTTTTATGGCACAGAGCATTTATTTTTAGATCTTGTTTGATCTCCCTGACATGTGAACAATATGGTGGCATCAAACTTGGATGTGATGTGGGACCTGCTCTGTGATGAAAATGTGGGCCCTTTCAGGCCATTGCCCCTTTGTACCATCTATATTCCCAACACTGCACCTTACTGTTGAGACTGGAAGATGAGATAATGTATACATGAGCTGCTCTTTTCATGGAGCCTTGATGAACACAGTGGGGCTGATATGTTGGTGTGCAAGTTAATAAATTCTCTGCAGGGGAGTATTATTCCAGTACACAGGTTCCTGCCTTTGGTTCACGTTTTCCATCATGAATTATAGATACAGTAGATATTACAGACTGGACTCACCACTGAGCTGAATACTATATATGAAGCACGTGTCTGACATACAGAACAACAAAGTAGATAACATAGCCAGGTAAACCTATTAGTGGGCCCCAGGGCATAAAATTACTGATTGGCCCCCACCAATCACACTCACCACCTAACTCCCTCCCTCTGTGCATTGTATAAGTGTCCTGACAATCAAGTTCCCATTAGTTCAGTATACAAAGCAGACTACACATAGCAGCTTTGTTATTTGCCCAGAGACTGAGAAAACAGTGGGTACTCCTTTGCTAGAAAAATGGCAGCAGGTTTTCTGTATGCCACTTAGTTTGTGTAAATTTGACAGAATACAAATTCATCTGGGAATATGCACCAGGAAGGCAAATACATTAAGGTGTTTTACAACCACTAAAAGTTATATCCGACAGACTGGGTAATAATACAGGACCCATCTTAGTTAATATTGTACTCTAGTGGTGCAAATTCCCTACAACATTTGCAATTAGTCAAATTACCAAAAACCGTTTGATACACAGTGTAACCTAAGGCTGTTGGAGCTCCTTGGAGTCTGGGGCCACAGGGCAGTATCCTGATTTGCCCTCTTGGTAAACCAGCCATAACTGGATTGTATTATGTTTGCTAAGTAGTCCAAAACACACAATATGTACATCAGATGAGACAATGCAATTTTAAACAGTAGCCTACCAATTAGAATTACCATACTGTAAAGATGAACAACTCTGACATATGTCTGACAAAAACTAAACATTACATTTGTAAGGGACTGCATTACAGCAGATTATATAGGAGTGTTGTTTTGAACAGTGTTCATTTTTTACCACGATGAAAATGAGACGATGACAAGCTAAAAAGAGATCTTGATAATATAAAGAACTAAGACAAAATTGATGTTTCATTTTCATTGATGCAAAGTGAAAAAAATGGTGGACTATCAGACATTGAAAGCCGAGAACGTCCATGCTTGCAATTATCTTCAAACACTGCATGAGCAACAGGCTGGTAAACTCCAGTAAATAGTCTGCACCGGTATGTTTCGCTAGCCAGCAAAAATACTCGCACCAGAGCAGCGTCAGCCGTTGGTGCAAGCTGTGAGCTGTAATTCAGCAGTGATTAATCAGCCGTGTGTGTCTGACTGTGGATGGTGGAGCTGCTGAATGGATTTGTGGAGTTTGTCAGTTGCAGGGGTGACTGTTAGCAGTTTGCTCTGCTGCCTTTCAGTGGCAAACTAGCAGAGCTGCCACTGGACTTCACAGTTGATTCCCACAGGACTCCACTCAGACAAAAAGGTTTATGGGTTGATGCTGTTTGACAGGTAAGTGGGAGGCTCAGTTATCTGTGAGTGTAGTTGTGCTGTAAGTTAACAGTTAAGTTATTTCTCTGCTTCTTAACAGTGAGATGGATAAGTCAGAGTTTACAATGAACCTGGGTGCAAATCCTAGTCAAAGTGTTCGAGAGCATAAATAGAAGAATGTTAGGCTTTTTAAATGATGATCAGTAAGTGTGTGCATGTAAATCTGCCCTTAAACCTGTCAAAAACTGCTGGAGAAATGACAGTTTGTAAGTGTGGAGAAATTTGTAGTTGTAGAAAACATTGTCTAAATGAAATGTTTATACAACCTGTCACCTTAATTCTAATTTCTGATACACATATTAGCCTCACTGGATTAGTTTAAAGATAGAATGATAACACAATGACTAAAAGTTGACTAAAATGTCGTGAATTTGTGTAGACTAAAACTGCGTTGAGCATTTGTGACCAAGTCTATCAATTATCATTGTCTCTGTCAGGAATTATTCCTGAAGGAGACAGCAATATGCCTCCACTGGAGAAGTTAATTGCAAACTCCGAAGGTACAGTGATGTATGTGTTATATTAAGAATTAAATTGCTGTACATTCTGACAGCCATCACTGATAATTTAGCGTTTGGTCAGTAACGTGGGTCTCACAGTTTCGCCACTCAAACAGAAGATACATGTGTGGAGTTCTCTCTCCTGATTAAATCAAGTGGGAACAATGCCAGAAATCTGGAAAACACAATTATAAAGATGATTTAATGATTAATGATGATTTAAATAACTCATTCACATTTTAAGAAACCTAATCTGAAGTTTAGATCTGCTTTTAAACTGCCAACTCATTTAGCTAAATGGGTTATATTTCTAATCTTTTGTCATGTTTGACTTACATGTTTCAGAGGCATCTGTGTATTGCTCACATTTCATGAATGAGACTGTCACTTTACCCTATATATGCAGCAAACAATGCTTGATGTTCCATGTCTGATAAGGGCTTTATAGATATATCACCCATAACACCAAAATGTATATAAGGTTGAAAATCAGGCAAGTGTGTCTTTAAGATGACAAAGATTAAACATCTCCCGACTGTGATAATAATGACATGTAAAATGTGACTGAAAGTATATTTAGTAACATGTTTGACTGTACAGTGCTGGTGGTGGTGGAGAACCAAGGAAAGCAAGATGTTTTTAGCCTGACATAGCATGCATTGCTGAGGTTATCTGATGGAGTTTAAAAGGGACTGAAATGTATGTCTAGTTTTTTAAAGATCATATTGCAACCACCATGTAATCCTTCGCCTAGAGTTAAAAATGAAAATCCCCAAAAATACATAACAATCCATCTGTTGTAAAGAGATACGACATGTAGCATATAAATATAGAGTTGTGTCACAGTTTAGACAGAGCCACAGTTATGTTACTGTCCACACAAACATAAATTACCTGGTTTTCCAGAAGCTATCGACCAAGACCAAACAGAGGGACACCTCCACAGACATACAGTAGCAACCAGGCCCTTCCACATCCATAAACTTTAGTTCAATCATTTCTTATAGTAAAGAGAATATTTATTAACATGTGGACAGATGGAGAAGATGGAAAAGTGCCAATGACGGGACAATTTTGCCTAAAATGACAGCTGACAGCAGCAGAGGAGAGAGCAGATTTAAAATTTTGCAGTAGCATCCTGATTGGCTGATAGAGATTGTGGCAAAGTTTGATTGAATAACTAGAAGAGAGAACGCCCATAGACAGCTGATTGGTGGAAGCAATGGGAGTGAGAAGGGGGAGGATTGTGAATGGAGGAGCACAAAGAAAGTCTTCCTGATTGAACTTACGCAGAGCTTCATTTCCTGTTGAACTCTGCATTACCTGCTCTGGCTGGAGGCCTGAGCTGAGGCGCTTGTTCCTCCTTTGCTCAGTTCTGCTTCAGTCCAGATGCAGCTGAGACAGAGAAGGCCTCTGTTCCTCCAGGAAAGTCGTCCCCGTTTAGGGGGCCATGCTCCCCCTCATCTTTTCCAAAATGAGGAGTGTAAAACTCAGCACCTGGACAACCTAATTACAGCCAGACCCTCTTTAAAACCCCAGCTCAGGTTTCTGGTTTCTCCTACTCTCAACCAAACATAAACAGCACAGTTTGGGTTTCACAGATGTCTGACTGTAACGAGAATGAGAGAGGACCCAGGACTCTATTCATTCACAGGATGCAGACAGATTGCAGTCTGTACTGCTGCAGAACTAAATGTCTGACATGGTGATGAGCAGCACAGGAGCACTACAGGGTCTGTCCTGTTGCCTCTTTCCTTCACTTTATACACCTCAGACTTTCAGTACAACTCAGAGTCCTGCCATCTGCAAAAAGATGACACTGCAGTAGTTGGGTGCATCAAAACGAGACAAGAGTCAAAGTACAGGGACCTGATGAGTGGTGCAGAGGGAACCACCTACTTTTGAGTGTGCCCAAAATCAATGAGATGGTCATAGACCTCAGCAGAATAAGAACTGCTGCTGATCCCACCAACATCCTGGGAGAGCAGGTGGTGAACAAGTACAAGTATCTTGGAGTTCTCCTTGTCAACAAGGCTGTTTACAGGAGAGGACAGAGCAGACTCTACTTTCGATGGAAACTTGGGTCCTTTTATGCGTGCATCAAGATGTTGCAGTTCTTTTATCAGCATGTTGCTGCAAGTATGATCATCTTTGCATCAATGTGTTGACGCAATGGCATCAGAGCTGGTGACCAAAACCAACTGTGCATCCTCCTCTTCTCTACTACCACCTTTAACAGATCTAGGGTGGCTCCCAGAACAGAGCCGGCCTTTCTGATCAAACTGTTGTGCATCATAGAAAACATCTCACATCATCTATATGACCTTCTGGTCAAACAGTGGAGCACTTTCAGTGACAGACTGATCCAGCTCCACTGTGACAAGGACTGCTACAGGAGGTCCTTCCTGCCAGCTGCCACCTCCCTGTACAAGCAGTCCCCTCAGTGTCAGGACAGGAGGGTTGGGAGGTGAAGCATCATGTGTCCCCCTAATGCGTAGTTTAAACTACATGACTTTGGCCTTGATTTACCACTCAATTTTGGAGCTCCCTGACAAAAGCTCCACATCTGAGGCAAATTAGAGCTTGAGCACTATGTGGGAACAGTTCAAATAGCAAGTGGATAGGCTTGTCGATGCATCGCAGATAGTCCATAGCACGCTCTAACATGCTGAATATCTGGACCTGTTTTTATCTGGATTTTTTTCAGCAAGCTACCGCCAATGAGAGCATAAGATATAGTTTAAGGACAGAAACCAACCCATTCTCATTCCAAAGTCATCAAATGCTGCTGCCTGGTCAGTGGTTTCTGGGTCAGACACCAAAAAAAAAAGGCATCCTTTTCCTGCAGTACTATGATGCACCGTCAGGCGGCATCAATTTATAATACCGTGGAACGGCATCACATTGAAACGCTGCCAGACAACAACGTAACTTAAGGAGTTGGAAAGTCCCTCTCAGGCGGGCGAGAGGGCTAAGAGATGGGACCAACAAACACTGGACTTTTTCCCAGGAGCCCAGTGTTCGCTTCCCAAATGAATGTTAAGCCAAACAATGCTATTTTTTTTTCTAAACCTAACTGTGTGTCTTTGTCGCACAAGGAAATAAATATTGACACAAGGTGTTTTACCAATATTATAGTTTTATTTTGGAAAAGACTGTGTGCATCTAACAAGCAGAAACTGTACATTTCCTGTGAAAAGGCCAGTGTATTTTGAAAACACATAATGCATGTAACAGGCATAAATTGACACTGTGTCCTAGAACAGGTGCACCTAGGATAACTAAGATGCCACATGTAGATGTAAAAAGTCCACTGAAAAAGCGGTGATATGTCACGAGTTGGGAGTGAGAATATGCTGCAGAAACAAACTGCGTTGTTGCGCTTTCCATGGTGTGTGTGTGTTTGAGAGGGAGAGTGACAGAGAGAGAGGAAGAGAAAGTGGAAAGTGGACTATTGTACTCTATATTTCTGTATTTTATCAGCCCAATAACTTACTTAGAATGTAGTTTGAAAACCAAAATAACTTTAAGATTTAAGATTACAAGACAGCAAGTTGTGTAGTGTGAGCTTCCAGACTAAAGACACTCTCCTGGACTGATTCACCTTTAACATCTTTCAATTATATGATCTCTAACTGCACTACAGCTGTACACTATACTTACATACACTGTAGTTTGCACTATTTGCATTATGTCCACCTCAAACATGTATAAATGTACAGTAAAATTCTCCAACTCTATGTTTAAGTTACTGTTGTTAAGTATTGTAATATATAGTCTTTTGCTCATGATCTTTGTCGTTTTTGCTCTAAGTTGCTGTAACGGTATGATTTCCTGCTGGGATTAATAAAGTCCTGGTCTCTGTCTCTAACTCTCTCTCTCTCGTGAAATGGAGTGGAGTTCCACTGATGTGTATAATTTAACATAAACTCTACTTAATTACTGATGTTGAAAATGATTCATCACCTGATTCTGTGGCTGAAAGTATTGTCCTCCCGCTGTGCTAAGAGCTGCACAAAGAACATATCAAAGGAAGTACAGATGGTTTAAGGAGCAAGTCTGCCTTCAGTGTCTCACTTAACATTCCCCACCATTTACTGACCTTGAGTCACCCAATATTAGCAACATGAAATAGTGCAGGGCCTTGAGGTTGAAAACACTCCAAATTGCAGTCTTTGAAAAGCGACCCCCTGTGAGTGCCCATGGGGCATCAGAGGCCTAATGTCTATGTGCATGTATGTTCTTGTGCTCTCCTATGTTCCCGCCCCCCACAGACATAGCTACAATTCTAAATTCCCAACCAAAGGCTTTTTAAGAGCACGACAGCCCCAGCAGGCGAGATGAAAGTAGTGATTTTATTCCTCCCTCCATAATTCTAGCCTTTTTTGTCCACTATATGTTATTACAGGGAGCTGCATCTAGTTATTTGTGTCCTGTGGCCGGATACATGTGCACAGAGGGAACCAATTTGTGTGAGAGGCGTATCAGGACAAAGAAGACGACTGATTTCGGATCATTGAGCCTGCAGGCGAAGGGCCGCCTGTGAGTAATGTCACCGCAAGCAGCACTCCTCACTAACATTGTTTAACTGAGAGCTGTGGTCTCTCCTGTGTAACTGGCAGCCATCTTTACACTCTGGCTGAGACTTAGGAAACATTTGGGCTTAAATGATTTTGATGGAAAAACTAATTTGGTAAAACAAAGAGCATCTCTTTTGCACTTACTGTGAAGCTGTGCCAAACTGCCTTAAACCAGTCTCTGGGTCGGGACCCCGACAGGGCTAACAAGATAAATCTTAGCAAAATGATTAACTAGTCAGGAAAGATGAAGAAGAAACATATTTTCACTTTAGAAAGTTATTGTTTTATTTAGCTTCACTTCTTCAGGCCTTAAAAATCATTTTAATAAAACAAATGGAGATATGTGGGAACACTCTTTGGTTAAACTGCTCTCAGCTCATAGACAAGTACAGCCTTTGATGAGGGATTGTGAGCATGCATCCCTATTTATAAAGGGTGACAAGCCAGAAAGGTTGGGAACCACTGGATCAAAAACACAAAAAAATGATGTTCAAAAAATAATGTTAGAAGAGATTCTTTCCAGGTTCTTATGCTGTGTGCCTGTGTTAACTCATCTCTTGGTATATTTTGGAACATATTTAACATATTTAACGTCACCCTGTGCTCAGTCATGCATACATATGTAATGAGTGAGTCTTCCCCTTTAAGTTTGCACCGTCTTGTAATCGCTCTGATTGGGAGCCAGTGACACTTCCACTCTAGTATCCCTTTTCGATATTCATGGGCTGGCTTGGCTTGACTTGGTTTGTTTTGGGCCATAAGCCCAGCGCAGCAGGGATATGCATTTCCATTACAACAGGGCTCTCTGCTTGAAGATGTGTCTTGAACTGATGATGGTTGGTCTTGAGTGATGACATTTAATCTAACATCTCACTGTGGCTGTTTCTGCTTCCACTCTTCCTCCCTTACCTTATTATTAAACATACCTTTATTGAAGGAAATCCGCTAACAAAGTTCCGCTAATTCAGTGATAATCACATTTAATTTCCTATAGACTTTTTACAGTAAAAGGCCCCTGTTATTTTGCTATGTAAAAACTTTTATTGTGAAGCAGTAAATTAAGGACATGTTGAGTTTTCGAGCAGCAACTTCACACAACTTCTAATGAAGCTAAGCGTAAGTTCAATCAGGAAGACCTTTCTCGTGCTCACCCTTTCACATTTCTCTCCATCACACTCTCACTACTCCCTCTAATCAGCTGACTGTGGGTGTTCACTCCTCTGGTTATCCAATCACACTTTGCCATGATCTGTCAGCCAATCAGGATGCCACTGCAAAATTTTAAATCTGCCTAAATCCTATTCGACTATGGATTCATCACCCTCCAAACCATCTCTACGGGGTCTAATCGCCAAAGACTTTCCACATTCTTATTCATACGTTCACATGTTATTTACCATAAAAATTTGTCTCTCCTGATTGAAATACGGCTAATCGCAAACATGAAACAATATAAAAATGTAGTAAAAACAGGACACAGGAGAGAAACTAAACTCCAAACAACAGAGATTAAGTTAGAAGCTACTTAAGTACTGAGAGCTGAACACACAGAGCCTTTTAAAAACACCTTTCTCTGTGGTCCCCTGCAGACTCTAAGTGGCTGCAGTCAGTGAGATATATCACCACTACCCATGAGAGGGGGAATGGCTCAGCTTTTGGACCTGCTCTGGAGAAGGTCCATCTTTGGCGCAGCTCAGCATGGCACGATGTGTCTAAACTGATAATGGAAACATTGCACAACATCATACCAATTTGGTATGGCCAAAAGTGACATTGGAAAAGGCCCATAGTGTGTCCCTTTTTGTACTCAGGGCATGTTTGGAGGCGCCATTTGCAGTCAGACTGGAGTTAATGGAAGATAGCATTAGCTTCTCCCGTGACACTTGTGCAGCACCACATGATGAGCATAGATTACGGTTTTGTGTGTCTGGCTGTCACCATTCTCACCCTGTGTGGCTATGGCACTGGGGCTCAAGTAAATATGACCTCAGATTTGTCAATCATGTTTGCACAATGACTCCAAAACTTTCAGCCATCGTTAAGGTTTTCAGAACATGTTTTGATTTTTTTAAAATGTTTTTTCATGTGTCAAAGCTTTTAGAGAGCTGTTTCACCAAGAAGCACTGAAGAAAATGTGGCGGCAGGACATACGCACACATACGCAACAAGGAACAAACAATTTCCCCCCGGGATTAATAAAGTATTCTGAATCTGAATTCTGAAGAGGAACAGGGTGCACAGAATCATTTCATAACTCAGATTGCCTACTACTACTCTTACTACTACTACTACAGATCACATAGTAATAATCAGGTGGACAGATGGAAGTCATAGTCAGTGTACAAACATGATTGACACAACATGAGATTGTATCTTAGATGTAGATGTATCTTATTTTAGATGTACGGCAATTTCAGATGAAAAAACAGACTCAGTGCGAAAAGGCCGTAACTTATGTCAGTGTTTTGTTTTTAAACATTATTCAAATATTATGCATAACAATGTCTACCTTTCATATAGAGACTGCAGTTCTGCACTCCTCCTTTACAAAGTAAAGCAGTTGCTTTTGCAACTGCTGCTTGTGTTCCCTTACCTAATTTCTATACTTTTTTAATTTTGTTTATTTAAAGTGGCTGCCCCAGCTAGGGAGAGGGCCTCTATTTTATTATTCTTGTAAACTAGCTGTTCTGCAGGTATTAAATAGTGTGCTTTGATATTGTGGGCAAGATGCTTTTCTGCCAGGTAACAGGATGGTTGCATTGCTGTAGCCTAGCAGGTGGGGGATCACTTGATATAGGTTCTTTTCCTCTCTCTCCTTGGGTTCTCCCGTATGCTATTTTATTGCGTGCTGTTCCTGTTGCTAACTCTGTGTGTGTGTGTGTGTGTGTGTGTGTGTGTGTGTGTGCGTGTGTGTGCGTGTGTGTGTGTGTGACTGTTTCATTGCATGTGATTTTATTGTGGCATCCTAACTCCTGTGTGGTTGTTTTGTTTTGCAGTGTGAGGACAAAGAACCTCACCCCCTCACCTTGAAATTCACATCTCTGTTCCTTCTCTCTGTAAAAGAACTTGTGTATTCTCTCAGTGAAATTCCCACAGTGGCATTGTTGGTTCCTTGTATTTAGAGGTCTTTTAGTTCCCCAGTTACAAATGAATGGCTCCAATCACATGAGATTTTAGGTGACAAGCTAACCCCACGCAGTATATAAACCATGGGTCATAGTATCCAGCAGAGCAGTGGTGTTTATGTTTTCAAACACTGAGGTTTAGGTCTAATTTTTTTCATTCCACCTTCTGATCTAACAATGTGGGTTGTCTGCCTTTTTACTCAGCTATTGCTCTGTATTCGCTAAGCCACACCCACTTTTTAGTGATCCAAACAGGAAATATCTATATACACTGAACAAAAATATAAACGCAACATTTTTGTTTTTGCTCCCATTTTTCATGAGCTGGACTCAAAGATCTAAAACTTTTTCTACATACACAAAAGACCATTTCCCTCAAATATTGTTCACAAATCTGTCTAAATCTGTGTTAGTGAGCACTTCTCCTTTGCCGAGATAATCCATCCCACCTCACAGGTGTGGCATATCAAGATGCTGATTAGACAGCATGATTATTGCACTGGAACACACTGTCGTATATGTCGATCCAGAGCATCCCAAACATGCTCAATGGGTGACATGTCCGGTGAGTATGCTGGCCATGCAAGAACTGGGATGTTTTCAGCTTCCAGGAATTGTGCACAGATCCTTGCAACATGGGGCCGTGCATTATCATGCTGCAACATGAGGTAATGGTCGTGGATGAATGGCACAACAATGGGCCTCAGTATCTTGTCACGGTATCTCTGTGCATTCAAAAAGCCATCAATAAAATGCACCTGTGTTCGTTGTCCATAACATACGCCTGCCCATACCATAACCCCACCGCCACCATGGGCCACTCGATCCACAATGTTGACATCAGCAAACCGCTCACCCTCACGACGCCACACACGCTGTCTGCCATCTGCCCTGAACAGTGAAAACCGGGATTCATCCATGAAGAGAACACCTCTCCATCGTGCCAGACGCCATCGAATGTGAGCATTTGCCCACTCAAGTCGGTTATGACGACGAACTGCAGTCAGGTTGAGACCCCGATGAGGACGATGAGCATGCAGATGAGCTTCCCTGAGACGGTTTCTGACAGTTTGTGCAGAAATTCTTTGGTTATGCAAACCGATTGTTGCAGCAGCTGTCCGGGTGGCTGGTCTCAGACGATCTTGGAGGTGAACATGCTGGATGTTAGAGGTCCTGGGCTGGTGTGGTTACACGTGGTCTGCGGTTGTGAGGCCGGTTGGATGTACTGCCAAATTGTCTGAAACGCCTTTGGAGATGGCTTATAGTAGGGAAATGAACATTCAATTCACAGGCAACAGCTCTGGTGGACATTCCTGCAGTCAGCATGCCAATTGCACACTCCCTCAAAACTTGTGACATCTGTGGCATTGTGCTGTGTGATAAAACTGAACATTTTAGAGTGGCCTTTTATTGTGGCCAGCCTAAGGCACACCTGTGCAATAATCATGCTGTCTAATCAGCATCTTGATATGCCACACCTGTGAGGTGGGATGGATTATCTCGGCAAAGGAGAAGTGCTCACTAACACAGATTTAAACAGATTTGTGAACAATATTCGAGGGAAATGGTCTTTTGTGTATGTAGAAAAAGTTTTAGGTCTGTGAGTCCAGCTCATGAAAAATGGGAGCAAAAACAAAAGTGTTGCATTTATATTTTTGTTCAGTGTATATATATCAGTGTATGTAAGTATGTATGTATGTATATACTGTATCCTGGAGTCATGTGCATAAGTGGGGTAGAATGAAGTGTGAGATTGATCAGCAGTTTGATGTGGCGTATGCGGTGATGTAGGTGCTGCGCCTGACCATTGTGGACAAGAGAGAGCTGAGCCAGAAGGCAAAGTTTTCGATTCACTGGTCCATTTACATCCCAACCCTCACCCGTGGTCATGAGCTTTGGGTAATGACCAAAAGAATGAGATCACAGATACAAGCGACCAAAATGGGTTTCCTCTGAAGGGTGGCTGGGTTAAAAATGTGATTGGGCCAGCCCAGTGTCAATTAAAAAAAAGGATAAGAAAAGAAAAAAAGACAGTTGTGTCGGCCAAAAGGTATGTCGGCCCACCAAGAAACTGCCCAGTATGCCAGATGGCAAGTCTACCCCTGGTTACAGCATTAGTTTTGTCCACCATGGGACGGCGTGTCAGTTTATGTTCAAATGACCATCAGAGTGGACAGTCTCACTAGAAAGATTTTGTTGGTTACAGCTACACTACTGCTTACCCTCAGACAGTAAGTAAACAATAAAACTGTAAGAAACAGGCAGAGATGATATAAATACGCACAGTATGTAAGAGAGAGAGCAACAGCAAAAGAGAGATGCCTGAGGTTGGAAGAAACACGGTAGATGGAGAGAGAGGATGAGAAGAGATGAAGGGGAGCGAGGTTAGTCATCAAAGTTTGCTCCGTCTACATTTGATGGTCTTGTTTTCTCATCTTGGAGGCAGTCTCAGACAGGCTCATGTACTCATTCTGGAGGAAAGAAACAAATCCAAAGCCATATTGTCTATAAGAGAGTGGAAGGGGCAAAACTTTTTCTACTCATTTGCTTTCATCACTTAGAGAAGAATGTGAGATGTTAAGTATTTTTCTGAGTTCCTGATTGATCAATAATGTGTAGGCGACGTGTATCTTTGTGAGCCAGATTTTAAAATGAAACAGTCATATTTACCCAAGGCTTAGCCTACCTTCTTTCTAAGAATAGAAATTACATCACACTCTACACTATCTTATCTGTTTCTATACATACAATGTTTGTGTGTGTGTGTGTGTGTGTGTGTGTGTGTGTGTATGTGTGTGTTGACGAGTCATTTTCATTCCATGCCACATGAACTTGTTTAATACATCCGATGCCTCACGTACAGTCGCACTCAGGGACAACTGAGGCCTTCAACCTGGAGCTGACCCACCTGTCGGTTCGGTTTGGTTCGGTCAGCTACAACAGTACTGGAGAAAGAGTTATGCATTAAAACAGGACTGCCATTGCTCTCCATTTGTAGGGGATGTGAATGGAAACACATCCAACATATACTAACATCACCCAGATGTGACACTGGGACAAGGAAAAAAACAAACGGGAGGCCAGCTCCTTATCCCCCCTGCTTTCAGGCAGCCTTAGGATGCACAAGCATAACGGGGTATGTTGTAGATGTTGCAGGAAGTGTTGGGCAAGCTACTTGGAAAGTGTAGTGAGGCATGTATAAAGGGTTTTTACAGCCGTGTCGCCAAGGTTCTGCTGTTAAATTTGATGTGCAACGTCACTATATTCTTCATGATCAGTGTATTGTTACACACTGTGCTTGCAAAGTCGCTCTCAAAGTCCCCCAGTTAAACCCCAGGACTTTCGGGTTTAACAGTAATACCCTCAACATTGCCAACAAATAAAGGAGAACGGCCGCATTTGGAGTCAAAGTTTGCATTGTCTGTTCTGTAGAAAAAGCATGGGAACTCTGTGGAAGAGGACCCGCTCTGTATGTAGATATAAACAGCTCATTCTAAGGTAATGTAAACATACTGATTCTTAGTTTTTGGTGATAACAAAGTAATGACAAAATAGTTATGAATATTATTATCCTTATTGTTTTAATTATTAAATTATAAAGATTGGACCTTTAAGTAAAAACACATTATTACCAGCCAAATGTACTTTAAGAGTTAAATTAAATTGACTCATTATGTAAACAAGCTCCTATTACATTGTTAAATCATGGAGCCACTTAGGTCCCCAAAAGTGTATATGGTTTCATCTTAAAGGATACTTTGGATTTTTTAAAGTGGGGTTGTATGAGGTACCTATCCACAGTCAGTTTATTACATACAGTAGATGATGGTCAGCGTGCCCCCAGTTTGGAGAAGCAGGCTGGAGTCTGTCATAGAAGCTGTGCAATCTACTGCTGAGGAGGGGTCAGCAACAAAATGTATTTTAGCCACCTAAAAAAATTAATATCATTTTAAGTCTATGCTGTATTGAGAGAATTTTATCTTCTTTAATTTTCTATCAGACAGCTTGTTTTGACAGGGAGTTCGTTAACTGATGATTATAAGATATTGTTTGTTTGTTTACTGACTTATTGGCTTGATAGTGGAAATTATATTTCACATGTTATGTGTGAATGAAATGATTTAGAGTCATGATTTGGTTTTATTTATGGAAATATCTGATAAAATGAATAAGTGATTTAATTTGTTGATGGGATTTATGATTATAAGTTGTAAATACTGATTGATTTTGTTTGAAATTAAAAGCTAGAGTAAAAAAACCCCCGACAATTATTACAAATATTATTTAAAAGGAATATAAATTTTATTTTAAAACAAAGCATTAATATTTTAAAAATTGCAATAAATACTTTTAATAAATATTTGGCACAACATGAGATGGATTATATTAACAAGAGTATTCAACATGAAAATATGATGTTTGATTTAATCATTAATGATTTGATTAAAATTAAATGATTTATGTTGTTTAAGACATGAAATGACTGATTTAATTAAATGACATGATTTATGCCTCTCTCTTTGAGGTCATCAACCTCATACTCAAACTGATCATCATTTCAATAAATGAAGAAAATGAGCGGAGTTGTGCACCTTCCCTTGTTGTTGTTTATGCTGGGTCAAGTACAGGCAAGCATTGAGGCTCAAACCCAACAGAAATCTTTTTTTGTTGAGATCAAAATTGTGTATATTGGTCTCTCTCTCTCTCTCCATATATATATAGATATGTGTATGTCTGTTAGCTTTACAAATCAATAGTGCTATTAGTAGTTATAGAAAATCAGATTGGTGAATTTAAATTTTCTTTTGAGATGAAAAATAATTATTCTACTTTTGAGAGGAAAGTAATTATTTTCTGCAGTAACAGTCACATAAAACAGTCAGCAGTAACTAGTGAGTTTTCAGTAACTAGAACGGTTAGTCTATTTAAAATTTCCTGTGGTAAAAACAGTCAAAATCACATATCACAGTTTGTAATTAATCACAATTTAGATCCAAAACACACAAAATAAGCTACTTATTTATGAATGGTAAGACAACTCTTAAATTCAAATGTAGTAAAATACCCTTTTAAATGAAATCTGGCTTAATATAGGTTAACTCAGAAAAAAAAAACTGTTTTGTAAAGGATAACATTCAGTATCTTAATAGATAATGGGTTTATCAAAGTTAACCAGACTTAACTTAAATCAATATTGGTTATTAAAACTCTCATCAATTGTAGACACAGTTTCAATTTGTGAATCAAACTCAGTTAACCAAACAACCAGGAGAGGGCGCTGTTCAATTTGCACACCAAATGAAATGAGGCAAATTAAGCAGGAGAGGGCGCTGTTCAATTTGTAAATTCAATGTAATGAGGCAAAGCAACCAAAGAGGGCGCTGTTTAATTTTAAGCCTGCAATGCAATTGGGCAGAATAGCCGAATAGCCCAAGATGGTGCTGTTCTGAGGAAGTACTAAATATATATATCTATATATATAGATATATATATATATATCTATATATATATATATATATATAGAGAGAGAGAGAGAGAGAGAGAGAGAGAGAGAATAATAGAAGAAGATTAGGGCAGGAAGTGACGGTTTAGCACGTCCTCTGAGTGACTTAAGCTGTTTTAGCCAGACCACAGATACTCAAAGCACCCAGGGCAAAACATCATAGGCAGTCATATTGCAGCAGTTTAGAATTTAACTAAATCCACACACAGATGAGCACGGCGGCTTCACCCGTTTAGCACAGTTACCCAAGCAGGGCAATCAGCTAACACTTTATCATTCAGCGACAATTTCGTTCACTCTTATCAAAGTAGTAAATCAACTTTAAACCTCGGCACCAGTCAGTGCGTAACAACTTTAACCCCTGCACTGCTGTCTCACAGCTGTCTTGGCTAGGTAGCTAATCTAATCAGAAGACACAGAGGTTCTGAATTAATTATAACTTTCTGGAGTATCACAGCAAAGCTTAATTAAAACAGGACACAATTATGACTCCTCGTTTCACAGCAATCAATGTGTCAAATATGCCTTTTCTTGATTCGTGCGGTGACGCTTAAGATATCTGAGAGATTCAGGTGCCAGCAGCACTGCACTTGAAACATTAAGGCTTACCGTAGTTTAGCTCCTAAGTTCAGTGTTATAACACAAATATCTAATTTACCATGGTCTAAACGCGAGGACTTACATCATCTAGCTTTTGGGTTTAGCGTGATCCACCCAAAGGTTACAATTTACTGCAGTTATTAATGCTCACACACAAAAAATGTTTTACCCCCAGAAGTAAAACACACACGATCGATCCTCCAGTGGACAGCCTGCTCAGAATATGCTAATATGATAAACCTTACAGGGGCTATCGGGGAAATTTATTTTCACTATCGCAGTTAAAATCGCCAAGGTTTGTCTGTTTATATAACTCCTACAGGAACAATGATTTGATTAGGCCTCACACGGGGCACCAGACATGTAGGGGAAATCATGATAAAGTTTGGGGCACCACCCTCCTAATGAGGGAAGCGACTAATCAAATTAATAGCTGCGTAAACCATTTATTAATTCGTCGGTATGCTTATCAATAATGAATAAATCTCAATATCTGGGAAATGAATTCTCTATACAGTGATCTTAGCTCTTGTTCAAAAGAAATATACACAGACAATGATATGGCGATAAATGCAGATTTATTTAAGCTAAATGTTTAACAATTGAGTAAATGAATAGCATAATGATATGAAATAACACAAAATCAACAGAGTATATATATATATATATATATATGGATTCAATCAATCAATCAATTTTATTTATAAAGCCCAATATCACAAATCACAATTTGCCTCACAGGGCTTTACAGCATACGACATCCCTCTGTCCTAAGGACCCTCACAGTGGATAAGGAAAAACTCCCCAAAAAAACCCTTTAACGGGGGAAAAAAACGGTAGAAACCTCAGGAAGAGCAACTGAGGAGGGATCCCTCTTCCAGGACGGACAGACGTGCAATAGATGTCGTACAGAACAGATCAGCATAACAAATTAACAGTAATCCGTATGACACAATGAGAGAGAGAGAGAGAGAGAGAGAGAGAGAGAGAGAGAGAGAGAGAGAGACAGAGAGAGTTGCAGGACAGATGGTGATGACAGTAGCTTACAACAACATTAATGAAAGTAATAACATTATAATTATAATTCTGGCTATTGTGGTACAATATGTTGAAAGTATATATTAATATCTGGCAGTATACATGTGTGACAATAATCATATGTGTATAATAACAGTAGAAGTATGACTAATGATAACAGCAGCAGCAGGAGGCATCTGGCAGGACCACAGCAGCAGCACAACCACACACATCACACCATCCAGGCACCGCTGCGATATGAGTTAACCTGAGAGACAGTGGAGCACAAAGGCTCCGGAGAAGAAGCCGAGTTAGTGACATCCAGAATGGCCGAGTTAGCAAGATGCAGTAATAGGACACGAGAAAGAGAGAGAGAGAAAGAGAGAGAGAGAGAGAGAGAGAGAGAGAGAGAGAAGGTGCCTGGTGTATTATAGGGGATCCTCTGGCAGACTAGGCCTAAGTCAGCCTAACTAAGGGCTGGTGCAAGGCAAGCCTGAGCCAGCCCTAACTATAAGCTTTATCTACCTGATCTATTTTTGGAGACTTTAGGGATTGAAATGAGAGGTAACACTTGTGTGAGTTATTTAGTTTGGCGATAGTGAGAGAGTATGTGGCTATAGGTAAGATGCACAGGGATGCGCAAAACCATTCACCTAAGGAAATCTAACTTACGACCAGACTTCCCAGCAGAATGAAACCGGCTGGAACACAGTGGTAGAGGAGCAGTGACCCTCAATTGTTGGTTCTCTTAATCTGCACAAAGTCTCTGGGTTTGGCAACAGAACCACTTTGACAAGTGTTCAGCAGCCACTGGTTCCGATGAAGCTGGTGTGAAGAGGCAGGTTGAACGGGCACTTGTCTGCTTTGTTATGATTGCTCGCTTATAATAAAGTTGAAAACAATATTGTTGGCCGTTCGATCTTGTTATCAAAGTTACTATTAACGCACATAAAAATGTTAATCGGCTGGCTTCGTCACTTCAAGTATAATGTTACTGAAGGCACTGGAGGTAAAAGAAAACTGGACAAGCAAAATATAAAAGTTTAAAATAACTTTGATGGTGAACAAGTAAGAGTTGCGCAGGAACCGTAACTGGCTAAAACATAAGATACGGCAAGAGCAAGTAGACAAAAATGAAAAAACAAAACAAAAGGGCATACACAAAACATAAAAACAGGATAGACTAAGATATAAAAAAAGAAGAGGAGCAACAAAAGCAAGAATACAAGTTAATGACCTAAAGAGCTACCTCAAATGAACTCTTTACCCCCCTTTTGGCACCCGGATGTCTGGAGGGGGCATCCCTCCTGACCGGAGTAAGCTCGGGGGCAGGGTAATAAACATCTGACCCTTGCTTGCGGCCATTAGTTTAGGAAGGCTGTATGCTCCTACAGCAGGCTCAGTGGTTGGCATGGAACTGGAGTATCTGGTGTCAGTTGCAGAATGAAGGACCCTGACCAAACTCCTGTCTATCATGGAGAGCACCAACCAACCTCTGCACAGCACATTGGTCAGCTAGAGAAGCATATTCAGTGGCAGGCTGGTGTCAAAGAGATGCTCGACAGAGAGGAAATCCTTCATCTCCAACCTTCCTCTGTTTAAACTCTGACTCTTTCAGCTTTTGTTATATGGAAAGGCAACCTGTTCTCATTCCCAGGACGTCACATGCCAACACTTTGTCACATCCCCTGGCATCTCACATTGATGCTGAAGGCATCCTTTATCATCTTAATGTGACTCACAGCAGTCTCCTAAGTAAAACACCTTAACCTTTCTTCAACTTTATGAAACAGTCATGGTTAGGTTTACACATACAAACTAATTGGTTAGATAAGAAAAAAAGATCTGATTTAAAACAAAGTACATTTGCTGCAGGGTTATGGTAAGATGTCATATACCATGACGTAAATTCATCACGAACTGCACATAACTCACATAATATATTGTTCAAACAGAGATGACTCTTCTTTCACACTGGACACAAACAGCAGTCTCCTGTCAAAAAATCTGTGCTTTTGGCATCAAAAATTGCCACCAATGGGTTTATATTGGAGTTAGTAAAAAAACAGATGTATCTTATGGACACTAAAGGATGCCTTCAGTATTAGTTTCATGCTCTGAATTATGTGACAAAGTGTCAGTATTTGACAGCTTGGGAATGAGAATGGGCTGGGATAGGTAGCTACACATTTGCCCTGTGCGTGCATGACCTGTACATTCCCTTCATATTCATGTACCGATGCCATTTAGTTGTTGTGGTGGTTAGTTTGTCATCTGTCATCTGCTTGTCATGAGTGTTTCATGTCATATTACTTTATTTGTTATAACTTCATTTGTTTGGTTTTCTTGTATCGATACTGAATTAATTACTGGATGCCTATCTTATCTTATCTTATCTTATCTTATCTTATCTTATCTTGCATTGTGAATCAAAAGAGATGTATTGGGCGTGACATTTGAGACAACAGTGTCGGCTACTAGTGTGACATATAACATATGTGTAAGCGGTGATTTCTAAACAATAACAATGGCATAACACGACAACAACAATCATTTACCATCTCAGTTGTATTTGCTCAGAAGGTAAGGAGCTCCTCGGCCTCATTGTTTCCCAATTTACGGACATTTTCAGCCACTGTTTGCCTTCTTTGAGTTAGCTACTAACTGATAACAGCTACTTTTTAAATCTCCCGCGGTGGATTGCGCCCATAACACATCAGCAACAGGTCACACCCCTGTCACTCATGATCCTGTATAGGTGGTTTTCTGTTCCCAGCTCAGATGTGAGACAACTCTGGCCCCCCATTGCACAAGCATACCTTTTGTACAGAACAGTGAGGTGGAATAAAAATTCCTGCCTTGAAGAGGCAGTGTAAAAGGGGCTTCTTATATCATAGTATCAGTAGAATATGATCTATGTCCTATCCAGAGGTTATTCACATAATGGGGAAGAGCAGGCACATAATTCATGTCATGCCCAGATAATATTAGGAACCCCCCAGCCTTTCAGTGCGGGCCACCGCAGACAGGGCAGTACAAACTGCTGCAACATGACTTGCTATTGCTGCAATACTGCAGCAATTAGAGGAGTCACAAGTACAAAAATAATGTGATGGAGCTGAATGGCTACTGATAAGGAATGTCTCGTGCCAACAGTACTGGACATATCCCAAATTAGTATCAGCCACAGCTGCTTGAGAAGGCTACATTGGCCCAATAACAGCCCAATAACGCTGCATAGTGTCCAAAAGCCAACTGTTAGCTTGATGTGTCATGACCTGAAGGAGTTGCCATCAGCAGGGCAAAACTAATGCAGTGCTAAGCTGTTTACCAGGCCCACCCCAATAATAGGCATAGTGTGAAGGAAATCTTGACCCCCATTCAGAAAAACCTGCCTATAAACAATGCTCAAAATATCTCCCACTCTCTCTTTATGAATCAAATCCCTAAACGAGGATCCTATTGTTAGCAGCAGCTGAATAACCAAGCGATGCAGGCTGTATTTGGCATATCCTGTCCTGTTCCCCTGCCGGGTGGAGGTTTCTGTTGCCTCCTCTCCCTGAATAGATAGTGAGATAGGCCCCAAGACACCAGAACATCCTGCCTGCACAGCAAGAATGTAAACAGGCCTACATGTTATGTCTATCCAACCCAGCCTGATTTCATAATCTCAGCTATGCCTCAGCTGTAGGCCTATGTGTTATGCTACACTGGCCCGAATGTGGTGGGAAAACTGCTTTGTGACAGTAAAACTCTGTTTGAAGTAAGGATGTAAAACATGCAGTAAGAAGGCGTTAATGATGGGAAGTAACACTTACTAACCAAGTAGTTCCTCACCCTTTCTTTTCCCAGACTCCATGTTTCTTTCCCATGTGTAGCTTTTGTTCTGTTTCAATCTGATAGTGAACATGAAATATGGGGTTCAAATTATATGTGACAGGGGTGAAAGGCCTTTATACCCAGGATGGATGCTTTGTGACTTACAGGTCAGACTACAAGACCATTAAAGGGTAACTTTGGTACTTTTCAGCCCTTACCGCTTTTCCCCATGTTTTTGTGTCTAAGTGACAAATGGGAGTAACAAATTTTGAAAATTGGTCCAGTATTGAGTGAGACCAGAGCAGACGACAGCAGCGAAACAGGTTGTTTTATAACCACTCACGGCATTTGAGCACCATCAATTTACAACCAATAAAAGTGCTTGTATTTGCCACTGACAGGCTCTGATTATTATTCTGAGTGTTTGACAATATAATTGAAAGAATCCCTATGGAAGCTGATCTTTTTGCTAAGGAGTAAGATCCTTTTTGTTAAACCAAGAAACAGCCCCGAAATAGCTATGGCCAAACCCACCAGACTCCATTTAAATAAAGAGTAATTTTATCACCTTCAAAAACCTGCTTCATTCAAGTTCAACAGAAACAAAACAAAACTCATAAAAAATGTCTCGGTATGTCTTCTACTAATCCAACAACCAGCAACTTTGGTTTAGTTGAAATAAACCCTTAATTCACCCAGTTAAAGGTGAAAATGTGCTAGCACCATTTACACTAAAATTACTGTTTAGGCCTACTTAAATGGAGTCTGGTGAGTTTAGAGATAGCAGTTTCAAGTCTGTTTCTGGTTTAAAAAAAGATTCTTACTCTTTAACAAAAAGGCCTATCTCTGTGGTAACCCCTTTTCCATATGTTGCTGGAATTTAAGAATGATAATCCAAGCCGGTCAGTGGCAAAGGCAAGCACTTTAAGTGACTGTAAATTGACAGTGCAGAAATGCCCAGAGTGGTTACATTGCAGCCAGTTTTGCCACTGCTGTCAGCAGCATTCTTGCTCAATACTAGACCAGTTACAAAAATTGTTGTTCCCATAATTACTTAATCCCTATTTCCACCAAACACTTTCGGTATGGTATCTGCAGTGAGAGTCTCTCTCAGTGGGATATTTAAAAGTAGCGGTTTTGTGCGTTTAGTCCTTCTCAGGCAAGCACAGGGGTTTAGTGGTCCTGTATCCCACAGGAATGACACTCTGTGATGCTTTTTTTCCAAGTGAGGATTAGAATATATGCAGTTCACATAATCTGGTCAAAATTGATATATAATTTTAAATGCTTCAAGATCCACTCATTACTAAAAGAGTATCCAAGAGAGACAATAAAAAATAATGCAATCTTCCAAATTGTCATACTGAAATGTAAGATGTGTTGATGGATCCATGTCATCATCTTATGCATTGAGTAATGTTTCAAGTAAACATTTCGCCTTAAAAGTTGTCGGCCCAGTGAATTAAGTTATTTTTTTCCTCAGTTCACAGCTCATTTATAGCTCACTAATAAGACTTGCCATGGTATGAACTTTGGTTACATAAGCCTCAAAACCAGCCACAACTCAGCCCTCAGCAGGAGTGACCATCCTCTTTGACCAGTCAATGGACTGCAGTGTTTCTAGTTCCACCTTTAATATCGGATCTGTGTGCTGGGTATCCCAACAGAGGGGTGAGCAAAAATGGGAACAGTAAGGAACGTTCCATTGGTACCATCCACAGTTTTTCACAGTGGAAACATAAAAAATGTGTACTGAACTAAACTGAACTGGACTGCTTGGTGGAAATGGGGCTTTAAATACAGAAACATGGAAAAATAGGGTCTAGGTTGAAAAATACAAAGTTACCCTTTAAGTTCTGCAGACTGCAGAAAACAATGGAAGCATCAACTGTGCATGTATGCATGTAAGGCATTGTCTTTTTTAATACCGTTATTCTGGTTCTGACATCCATTTGCAAAATTTGTATTTTTTTACATTTATGTTTTGTTGAGATGCAACAAATGTTGTCCTTTCCCCATAAAGGTCATGAGACATTACAATGATCAAACATGTTGCTGTGTTAGTGAATCCATTGGCTGTATGCTGCATAATGAAGACTGCTATATACTGTATTATACAGCATCTCAGTGTATCTCACAGGGTCAGCAGGTTTATTTGTACAACACAACAACCCCCAGGCTTTTCCATTTCACATTGATCAATTCAGACTGGGAAACAGCTAGCCTTGCTCTGTCAAAGTTGCTTTCCAACAACTCCAAAGCTGTCTTATTTACATGATGTAGGTGTGAATTAAACGTGTGGAAACAAAAATAACACTTTGTGCTTTAACAAGCAGTTATACAATAAAACTTGAACAACAGCAGTTGAGCCTAGTGACCACATGTGGCATTTCAAATGCTCTGTTCTCGGTGGAGCTGACACAAACTTTGAACAAAACACATCTGACACTAGATGGTATTGGTGATTATCTTGCTATCTAACAAGATACATTGTCTAAAGAAGTCAACTTTGTTTTTTACTTTGTTTCCAGTTTTTGTCCCAACCGAGCGCAAATCAGCTGTAGATTGAGCCAGCTTAACATCTGTTTTTCTGATAGCCAAATCCCTGATTATCTTAAAAAAAAAAAAAAAAAAAAATCCAGAGTATTGTAAAATAGCCTGCCAATGCTGGATAAATCATTTTTTTAACCTCATGGTGGCACCAGATAAAAAGTTCAGATACAAAGTCATTACAATTTATCCTCTCTGTGGCGCAAGTGTCTATAGAATATTTCATTGCAATTTAACACACAAGTCATCAAGAATCATCCTCTTGGGACCATGCAGGCCTGTGCAGAAATGAATAATAATCAATTTAATATTAGTTGAGATATTTTAGTCTGGACAAAGGTATTAGAGCTCCAACTGACATTGCCATCCACAGAGCCACGCTGCTAGCATAGCTATAGAATAACCCAGTTAGCATTAAAAAAAAAAAAAAAAGTTGGCATTTTATGTTTCTGGTTGAAGATGAACTACTTCCATTTAAGATAAAATGATAAAACTGAACTTCTCAGAAAAGTCTTTAACAGGAAAAGGTTCCTCAGAATCTTCATTTAAAATGTAATCTTTAACAGTGTGCGTTTATACGTTATTATGTAGCAGATACGTTGAAACTTAGGTTTTAACAATGCTGTGGATTAAGGTGTGGTTACGTTTAGGCAAAAAAAAACAAAAAAAAAACACTTTGCAATAGTTAGGAAAAGATCATTGTTATGCCCAGTCTAGGGGTGCCTGAGACACAACATGAAAGGCCCCATCTTCCCCACGTCCCAAGTAGCCACAATGACACAAACGTGTGGAACGATCAATAGTGCGAATTTATTACAATATTTAAATGACAGAATTAAGTGAAATAATAACATCAGGGTGGACCAAGGCCCAAATAACAAACAAAACAATCCTGTCCAGGGAGTAAGTAAATAACTTAACCAAATAATAAGAAACAAATGACAAAACGCTTACCTCCCTAACTAACTGAACACAAGAAAAGTATGAGGAACAAAACTAGCAGTCCACCCCTATGATTCAACAGTTGATAACAAAACGATGGTTCAGTACAATACTACAACAATGTGTAGCCGGTTGGGAGAGGAGGAAGGTGAGGTATGCCTGCTAGCTCGCGGGCAACTGCCATCTTGGCCCTTTAAAAGCTGAACGCCCTCGGCTGCAGCCAATCACGAACGAGGACCTAATCGATCCGCCAATCACCGCTGGGCTGTGGCACACACCTATTTACATACACAAAAACAAACCATGCAGAGAGAACACATGCAGGAAAACACAAACTTACAGAAATTACGACAACAGTTGTAACAATCATGTTTTGTCTTAAAATACCCAGTTTGGAGGGCACAATGCTGCCTGGAAATGCAGCATTATCTCTGTAAAAAACAACAACCAGGTTTTGTGGCACTGTGACACTATAATCAACTGCTTTTCATTGCACCATCCCCAGTGGAAACAGTAATGGGTGACTAAAAAACAACCAGTTTTGGTGACTAAAAAGCCACTTTAAAACACTTATGGGGTGCTAAATCACAACCAGTGTTGCTTGTTGGTCTTGAACAGTAGTCTGCAGCTTGGCAGATTGCTTGCCAAGGGGTCTCCCTGTCCACCTCAGTGTTAATGTCTTTGATGAAAACTATGACAAAATCTTTCATCAATGACCTTTTTTCCCATGACAAAAATGACACGATGAAAAGCTGAAAATAGAACAAAAGTTTCATTTTCGTTGATGCAACGAGACATGATGCAAATGTTTGTGGTGGACTACTGGACATTGAAAGCTGAGAACAGCTGTGCTTGTTATTATCTTCAAATGCAACATGAGTGACGGGCTGGTAAACTCCAGTAAGTAGTCAGCGCCAGGATGTTTCACAAGCCAGTAAAAAACACTCACACCGGAGCAACGTCAGGTGTTGGTGCAAGTTGTGAGCTGTAATTCAGCAGTTAATAATCAGCTGTGTGTGTCTGACTACGGATGGTAGAGTTGCTGAATGGATTTGTTGAGTTTGTTGTTGCAGCGGTGTCTGTTAGCAGTTAGCTCCTCTTGTTAGGCACTGAATGGCAGCGGAGCAAGCAGCCACCAGCCGCCGGATCGATTGCTGTTTGACAGGTAGGTTGGCGATACAGCTGTGTTGTACATAAACTGTCTAAACTCCGATCAGTTTCCTCTGACAGGTGAAAGTTTAGTTTTTTTCACTGACTCTGTGAGAGGACACGAGTTTAAACCTCCAGACTAACGTGTTGCAGATTAAGAAAGAATTCAGGTTATTTTTCTGCTTCTTAACAGTGAGATCAATATGGCAGAGTTTACAATGAACCTGGCCACAAATCCTAGTTGTCTCAAATAAGTAATTCATGGTGTCAAAGTTTTTGAGAACATAAATAGAGAAATGTTGAGCTTTTCAAATGATTATCAGTAAGTGTGTGCTCCTAAATCACCCTTTAACCCTTGAGGCACCTTAAAAATGACTACACACCTTTTGACCCAAAATGGTCCCTCTCATATAAGTGTAATAAAAATGCAATATATATATTTTTTTCACTTTCACTGCATTAAATCTTTTCAACAACTTCAGACCTAACCATAGATATTAAGGTTTTTTTTATTATTATTATTTCAGACTTTTTATGGTTTTATGCCCTTTTTGTCATAAGAACCCCTGATTTTTTCAATGCGAAAAATGCAAAATATGCAATATTTTCAAAAATGAGGTGCAGAGTGGATTATTTGGGATGAGGTTATTACAGCCTTGACTAGGTCAATAATTGACAACAACATTGATTTTGATGCATTTTTATTTTTGGAGCTATTAGAGTTTATTTGACAAAATCACACCTGTTGCCCTAGGGACCCAAAGCAGTCCCTCTCATAAAAGTGTAATAAAAATGCAATATATGAATAATTTTTTTCACTTTTACGGCAGAAAATCTTTTCAACAACTTCAGCCCTAACCATAGATATTAAGTTTTGTATTCTTTTTTAATATATTTTTATGTTTTTATGCCCTTTTTGTCATAAGATGTCATGTGATTTGTCTTGTCTGGGTATTTACAATTGAAGACATACACCACAGATCACTGTATGGTGCATTTTGCTTGCATGTGCTCCACATTTGGCGCACTGGTTCCACACCCTTCTGCGCTGTGGGCAGAAGACACACTGCCTCCACTTTCTGGAGGGCCCTGGCTGTGGCTCCTCCTCCTCCTTTTTCTCCTCCTGACCACGGACCTGGCCCCGGACTTGTAGGACCAGGCTGGCTGCAGACGGTCCTCTGGGCAAATGGCTCTGTCTACTGAAGAGATGACCAGCCAGACGAGGCTGCAATCTATTCTTCAGCTCTGCAGCTTCTTCAACTAGACTTCGAACATGCACCTGCATAAACATGCAACCATCCAGTAGGGGAGAGGGGTGCTCTTTTTATCAAGAAAAACATAAAGAGAGCCTATTTGACCTTTGATGACTTGAATTTCACACACAAGCACACAAACACACATATATACACACACACACACACACACACACACACACATATACAACCCTCCCTGAACACACACGCACGCACGCACACACACACACACACACACACACACACACACACACACACACACTCAAAATATTGTCTCAACCACATTCACACCACTCTTTTAAATCCATACCAACACACCAAGAGCATTTTTGTGGTGTTCAGCTTTTATATTGCCATACATTTTGCATGGTAAGAGAACCATTGCAATGCCTTGAAACTTTATGTTAATGAGCTCTGCTGCCCCTGGTGGTTTAGGGAGGTCATCAGACCTAAAACCTGTTTGCCCTTTATTTTGAAGGTAGAGGCTTAGATTTATTTGGTGTTCATGGGAAAAGCATTATAATATGTCAGGATTACAACATATCAAAAATATGTGGTTATAATGGGAGTCAATGGGCCCCAAAAGGTCCCTAAGATAACAGATGGGTGGAAATTTGTACCTCCTAGTCTATACACCTTAGATAAGAGGGGATCATGGAATTTTAAAAATAATAGTAAAAAAACAAATCCTGACCAAGTTGCATACAATTAGCCTTTAAACTGACAGATATATTGAGATTCAAAAAATAAAATCAGCAGAATGACCACTTTTGTCCCTTAAGGTGCCTCGAGGATTAAGCCTGTCAAAAACTGGAGAAATGACACTTTGTAAGTGTGCATAAATTATTTGTAGTCATAGAAAAAAGTTGAAAATTGAAATTGAAATTGAAATGTTTATACAACCTGTCGCCTTGATCATTCCTGATACATAAATTAGCTCTACTGGGTTAGTTTAAAGATAAAACACACATAGAAAACATAATGACTAAAATGTTTTGAATTTTCATCGACTAAAACTAGACTAAAAGGAGGATAAAAATGACTAAAATGTGACTAAAACTATTGAGCATTTTCATCTCAAGACTAAGACTAAATCTAAAATAGATGCACCATCCCATCCACCTTCCAATGACAAGGTCAGCTCATATTCTACGTCACTTTAGAATTGCTCATATGATAATGTATGAAATGTGCAAAAGTAACATATTTGTGGTTTGTAGACATTACAGTGTTTTCTTCTAGCGACTGTGCTGCTAAAAAAAAAAACAGATGCTGAGTTCTGTGACTTTAATCATAATACAAGAGAGGCACAAACTGGGGCTAGGCAAAACACACCATGAGCCCTCCTCAGTGCGGAAGAACAAAGATGAAATGATATAACAGGCAGATTTTCTTAAATGTTAAATTTTTCATTTACTGGAATGTAATCATGAGTGACTCATTTGATATTACACAATGCTCACTTGACCCGTTATTGAGAACACACACACACACACACACACACACACACACACACACACACACACACACATACACACACAGCACTTCCTAGTCCATTTGTTTTAGCCCAAAACTCCCTTGGGTATTCTTCAGCTAAGTAAAGCTCCCATATTTTTTGTCTTAGAGCTCATCTTTTATCTCCTTGCCCATGGAGGTAATTATCAGTGTTGTCACGGCATTGTGATTCATTAATGAAGCTTTCATCCCTGGCTTTCTGCCGGTGTTGAGGCCTGCACCGTCTTCGCCAGCTTAATTAGTGTTAGCAGCGTTCACTCACTTTAAGGCATCGCAGTAAGAAAGTGATCAGAGGGGGGAGAAAAAGGGAGCAGACAGGAGGGCAAGTCCTGAAAGTCTTTGACAGATCCCTCTCCACCACTCCTAACCCTTCTCCACGTTAATTCAAATCGACCTGAGACGCAAAAGCAATGCTGCTGGTATCCATCAAGTGTTGTGGATGATGACTGATGATGAAGGAGAGGAGTCTCCTGCTGAAGCATGCCAAGTACTCTAGCTGTAGTCCTTCCTTGTTTCAACAGCTCTCTCCTGGGGGTTGTGAGTGTAAATTCTGGAGTCATCACTTAAGAATTCTGCCTAATTTCACTCTCTTTTGATACATACTTGATATGTAAGTTTGAGTTACCACTACAGGTTTGTGTTGCCTCTTGACGTGCTTTTCTTAGATCTGATAGTTTTGATACTGTATCAATTATATGATAGTGAGTCATCTTGTATGTTATGTGATTCTCTGCTGAGAGTCATCACAGTCTGATCTTACTGGGTTTATTATTGGAGTTCAATATATCTCCAGCAGTTTGACATTTTACAACTTATTTACTTAAATTTGTGTCTTCTCTGATGGTTTTATATGGCACCTCAGATGCTCCAAATACTGAATGGGTCTCACAAAAATAACCCTACAGATACCTATATTTATTCAATGATCTAACTTTGAAACAGAATAGCCTGAATAGTATGAAACGCTGCAGTCCATTTTTTTGGGCAGTATGGGTATTGGAGCTGTAATAACTCAGTTGGGAGTGTAAGGCTGAATGTTTAATTTCAAACTAATTTCAAATTTTCTCCTTGATTTTTATGTATAGAAAAATCTCAGCACACCCAAAACAGGTGCGTAGGAGAGAGGCTGCAACCCCAAAATATATAAAAATCAAAAAAGGCTCCCGCACACTGTGTCACTCTCTTATTTTCATTTTATTTAAGCAACGTTTCAGTCGGTGTGACCTTCATTAGGCATTTCAGGCAGCATCACATTTCATATATATATATATATATATATATATATATATATATATATATGTATATATATATCCAAAGTGGATGCAATTAACCAATCAGAGGACTGGAGGGCTCAACATTTCTGATGAGCATCACCTGCCAGAGAACAACAGCAGTAACTAATAAACAGCCACATCACAGTGTCTTGACTTACATTATATGAAAGCATTTTTAAAAAACATAGTGTCAAATGACAAAACATAGAAATATACAAATAAGGGCATTAGTGCCAATTTTCAAAGTTTTTATAAAAACAATAGTTTAAAGTACAAAAATATTTTACATTTTCTAAAGACTGTTGGGAATAGAACAAATAGCACATATCCACATACTTACAAGCGAAAAAAAAAAAAAGATACATATTTTTATACTTATACTTTGAAAATTGGCACTAATGCCCTTATTTGTATATTTCTATGTTTTGTCACTATTCACTTTATATATGCTTCCTTTAGGTAACATCATTAGAAATGATGTTACCTAATGGAAATTTCCATTGTTATGCAGATGATACACAATTATATCTATCGATAAAGCCAGTAGAAATGGATCAATTGACCAAACTTCAAACACGCCTAAGACCTGGATGAGCTCCAGTTTCCTTATGTTAAATTCAGACAAAACTGAAGTTATTGTTTTTGGCCCCAAACACCACAAAAACTCTTTATCTGATGATATAGTTTCTCTGGATGGCATTGCTTTGGCTTCTAGCACTACCATATGAAACCTCAGAGTAACATTTGATCAAGCCCCCTCCTCTGATGACGATAAAGCCTCAGAGGCTTTATCGTCATCAGAGGTGGGGGCATGGGCCAATATCTCGGGCTTGTCTGGTGTAGCCACCAGATAGCCGGGTCAAGACTTCCTCTTCTGTGTGCTGCTCAATTGACCTATTCTCTATAAACTGATACCTGCATAAGAATGCAGATAAATTTACCAAAAAAAAAAAGCTAATGTAAAGCTAACTTGTTATATCTATACCTGGATCTTGTCCCATTGCCTAAAGGTAATAGATACAGATCATTTTCGAAGACTTGGAGTGAGACCAGGTGTGTAATACAGGACTGTCAGCGCAGGTGGGTCTTTCAGCCTGTCATCACATTTATTTAGAAAGAGCAATGGCCAATGTGGCAAAACCAAACTGTCCAGTGGCGGCTGGTGTAATTTTGTAATTTTTTCAAACTCCAAATATACATATACCAAAAAATGCTTCTTTGCATTTTCTGAAAAGTGCTTTAAATCAGTTATACCTGTCTGAATCGATGCTGGGTCTGATCCTGACGTTTGAAAAAGGAGGCAGGGAAAGCAAAATAAAGCATTAGCCTCACTACATGCAGTTAGCCAAGTCTTCTTGCTAAACCATGTCCTGGAAAATGACTGAGTGTATTGTCTCAGGTCCAAGCTCTTTCACTTCGAGCTTCTCGTGCAGAGCTACTCCGCACTTTATGACAGACGGCTGTGACGTCGTCCCCCTGGCAATTGGGTGGGACATAAATCAGCTGCATTCAGCTTTGGGCACAGGAGAGCTGCGCCCTGACAGCTCCTATCTCTTGTATTGAAGAAGAGCGAATTGCGCATGTACAACTTACAACGAGAGTCTATGAGCAAAGATTCTTGTGCCCCACGGAGGAAATGTGACCAGTCAGTAACTTTAGACAACGTAGAACATTTTTAACCTACATTTTTATTGCAGATGATACATTTTACTCATGAACTATATCATATTTATCTTGCTCATCTGAAAAATGTATATATATTGCAAAGTATTTTTATTTTATTTTTAAATGTGGGGAGAGTGGTGGGGTGGCGCTCTAGCACCCTCTATTGACCAGCTGCCACTGAGTCCGACCAGTGGTGTAACTCCATCACTCACCCACTGACTCACTGACTCACTGACTCATGGACTTTCATGTTTATAGAGCTGGTCTTGCAAACAGCAGTCCAACCAAAAATCCCTAAGACTATGAAATGTTGAAATTATTGAGCATTCCAGGGATTTTAGAATAGAATAAGAAGCTATTATCACACAAATATGATAATTATCCTACATTATGGTAATGCTGTATACTAAACTATTTTAGCTCCTGCCAACAGATATTGCACCAATCAAATTACAGTATTGAAATTATTTGTCTGAAGCAGAAATGCAAACCCTGTCCATAACACCGTTACAGGAGGCACTGTCTCTGCAAAAAATGAATACAATTTTAATTTCTTTTCTGTAATTCTAATTTGAAATGTATAAGAACACAAGTAAAAACAAACAAAAGGGTGACATATACTGATTACTTAGCAAAACTGAATATCGGTTTCAGTTTGAGTTTAAAGGTCTCTGGTTTGAATATTGCAGAAAGACATCAGGTTTTAGGTGTATTATATAAACTCATCTAGAAATTACCCTCTAGATTAGGCAACAGGAAGCCGTTTAACCTTTTTTTTTTTGGTTGAATTTCAGCAACACCTTTTGGCAGGTAAATTTCTTGATGATTCAGAGGGTGAAAGAAAACAGAGCTATGTCTAATATGTGATTTCTGACTCAGCTCTGATACTTTTCTTTCAACTTCTCTGTTGCATAGTGATAAAAGTCCCAAACACTGTTTTGAGGAAATGAGTCATGGTCTTTAATTGATGAGTTTGTCTCATGGCGTGATGAATCTTTTCTGCAACTAAATATTTCAAATACAAAGGATATGATTATTGACCTCTGGTCTTGTGTTTTACCCCATGAGGCTGTAACCATTCAGGTTCAGGCTATAAAACTGCTGGAGAACCACAAATACATAACTAACCTTTACTAGCAACTGTGTAGAAATATGTTCAAAGGGGCAAGCACATCTGATATCATGAAACAGGCTCTTTTTAAATACAACTGGGATGGTTCTCTTTTTTTAATCCTGTTTTTATTGAAATGGTTAAAATTTGGATATGTTTTTATCAGAAAAAGGAATGCTTTTAGTCAAAGCCCTCAGTGGAATTGGTCAGGAATCTTAAATGGGAAGCTTCAGCTTAGTCTCTACCTAAATTTTACTCATCCCAGTCACTAAGTCAGGCCAAGTCTGTTGTCCAGGGAATCTCCCACCCACTTAACTGCAGCTGCTTCCATCTTAGAGGACATTCACAACTATGAAATGCAGAACCAAAAGATTCAAAAATGTTTTTGTATCTGGCCTCAGTTACAATGCTCACTGACATCATTCGGGCCTGTCTCCTAATTTATTTAGTGCTAAATAGTTTTGCAAAATACATTTTGTAAGAAATGTAATCACTGCCTGCCTTGTGTTCACTGGCGACATTATTTCCAGTCTGGGTAATGCTATCTCCTTAGGCTGTTCTAAACAAATTTTTCATATATTTTCTTACGAAAAGAAATGCAACCAAATCTGTACATTTAGCACATAATTTCAAAGGCTGCAATCTTTTGACCAATGCGCTGATGGGAGAAGACAAGAAAGCAGTCCCAAGTGCTTGTAACAAGGTAGGTTGGGGTGGTGGATGGGTGACAAAAAAATGGACTTTAAGTCAGGACTTTCCCCTGGAGTCACATGTTGGGATCTGTATAACTTTGAGTCATTTCAAGGTACCTAAACCTCCAACTTCCAACTGTTAATGTGTTTAAAGCACTGTCCCAGGCATATTTGGTGCCAGCTATGTATATATTTACATATAAATATATTGCATCGAAAGGGGCCAGTTGAGGTGGTTCAGGCATCTGATCAGGATTCAGAATGCCTGAACCACCAGATGGAAATGTTTGCCGCAGTGTCTGCAGTGATGCAAGCACTGCGGCAGACTGTAGTGAAGAGGGAGGTTAGCCAGAAGGCAAAGGTTTTTATTTACTGGTCCATCTACATCCCAACCCTATGGTCATGAGCTTTGGGTAATGACTGAAAGAATGAGATCACCGATAGAAGCGGCTGAAATAAGTTTCCCCTGAAGGATGGCTGGACTCAGCCTTGGACATCGGATGAGGAGCTCAGACATCCAGAGATAGCTCGAGTAGAGCCGCTGCTCCTTCACATCAGTTCAGGGATCTGATCAGGATGCCTCCTGGACACCTCCTGTTAGAGGTGTTCCGGACACGTCCAACTGGTGGGAGGCCCTGGGGTAGACCCAGAATACACTGGTGGGATTACATATCTCATCTGGCCTGGGAACACCTTGGAGTCCCCTAGGAGGAGCTGCAAAGCGTTGCCGGACAGAGGGACTTTGCTTAGCCTGCTGCCCCTGCAATCTGGCCCCAGGTAAGTGGATGAAAATGGATGGATGGATGGATGGATGGATGAATGGATATTTGAGTGCCATCCACATGTGATAAAAAACCTTAAAATTCTGAATTATTTCATTTCATGTAAAGGGAGTATCCAAAGATCAAATAACAGAGGTCTGAGAATCAGCTTTTGCTGACTGCTGGACTATCCAATACTTGGACATACAAGTAATAACAATTTTATTGGACATTTTGACATATTCAGTCTCAGAATTAGTTTTTTGATTCAGTCAATGTCAGGTTGGTTTTTGAGTGAACCCACAGAACACAGAACAAAATGCATACAAAGAAATACTGGAGCACAGGGAATTAGCTTTAATACTGGTAACAACAATGCAAGGACTACTATTCTCGGAAATACAGAGCTTAGCCTGAACATGGCTACAACTGAGACTGCAACAATGATCTGGTGCAGAGTGGGAGGAAAGCTGGGGTTGATATAATGTGGGTTGATGAGCTGATTGTGGCGGAGGAGTGGGGAGCACAGGGGAGAGACCGGGGCATGGCCGTGCTTGTGAGAGTTAATTGTTGACACTGTATACTGTAATCTTTGAACTCTGTGCAACAGAATGACAGCACAATCTGTGAGTAGGTGAAAACCACAGTGTGAAGGTGGTGGATAAAAACACCATCAGGTTTCATCATTTAACGAGCCCAACCTTCCTCAAACAGCTTTGACCTCCATCTTTTCATAGTGAGTCACTCAGTGGTGCTGATTTACAATGCACTGGGTTTGGATTTCTATTGTGTAATCTTCTATGGCAATTTCCTCAAACCACAGTCTCAGACAATGATTCACCACATATCTCATGTAAAAGGAGAACAGCAGCAGCTATATTTTATTTCAGTTTTTATTTGTTCTGCTCATAGTAATGCACAACTACAGAAAAAAAGCAATTTGTAATTAAAACATAACTCTAATTACACTTCCCATGACAAAAAAAGAAAAATATTATTTAGCCTTCCTCTCCTCAGAACATAGACAAATAATAAATCAATGTTAAAAGTTATTTATAGTCAAATTAAAAATTACAAGAGCAGTCGTTGCCATCAACAGAACACTTGGCTCACAGACTCCTACCAACAGTGCAATTTAAATATGTATACAATAGGGTTGCAACAGTAAGATTTTTTCATGATACAATAAATGTGTGTTTAAAGCCTCCCTTTTGAAAATTACTGAAAATTGAGATTCTCTGTCCGGTTGCATGTTTTTCCCAATATCATAGAAAATAATAATAATGCATTTTATTTGAAAAGTGCCTTTCAAAACACTCAAGATCACTGTACAATAGTTAACAAAGTAATAAATAACAACAAGGAGAGACAACAACACAGAAGGAACAATTCAGGGAAAAATGAATAAATAAATAAATTGCAACTCTAGTGTGTAAATAATAATAATAAAAATTGTTATATTAATGATAAAAACACAAAAAACAGAATGTAGATGTAAAGATATAAGGATAAAAAATAATACAAGTTAGAATTAGGGATAAAATGTAAAATAAATAGGATACTGTTAAATGTCAGTTAATAGCACAGGCCATTATTTGCTTAAATTACTGAAATCAACAGGCCTATATTTGGGACAGATGTCTATATACAATAAGTAACAAATGTAAAGTATGCAGAAATGTACAATACCAACATTTACTCTGGCGTTAAGATTGTTGTAGCACACCTTCCTCTGCAAATGTGTTTGGTCTGCTCTGTGTTTCTTCACTCAGCGCTGCCCAGTGACTTCACCTCTGCAGAGTGTGCTGCCAGCAGCTGAAACACAACCCAGCACATACAGAGGGGAGAAATGAATCCCATATTTTCCTATACTGTGTATCCACTTCTCCCCCACTGTGCCACATTTAGATAAATCTGATGCCCCCTTGGCAAATATGTGCTGCCAGACAAAACCTGGGTCATTTAAAGCCAGCAGCAGAAGAGGCCCTGCTCCTGCTTTACAACTGGAAGTTTGTTTAACAAGACATGAGGTGTGTGTGTTTGACTGCAGTGTATAAGTGTTAGAGCATGGAAGAGGGCGGGATACTGCCATAAATTCCTCCCAGATGAATCAAAAGTGGAAGAATTATATCTGTCATCACGACCATCATGTGATACTGAAAGTTGAGGAAGATGTGGTGAGAACAATATGTGCAGCATGAGAGACCACACCCTTTCCTGAGAATGGCAAGAGTAGTGGTACAAGTGAGCTAGCTACTTCATTATGAGTAAGCCTGGGTATCGGACCTCAATAGTGTTGTGAAGTGGGAGGATCTGCTTCTGTGGAAGTATTTTTCTCCAGTGTCAGTTTTTTCTTTCTCAATGTTACCCAACACAGGAACTCAGAAGTCTTCCTTATAATGAGAATTATATAGGCTTCTGTTAAAACGTTATTTCAGCTTTGTTTCCGCAAGACAAGGTGTTTTGATCCATTTGCAATGGCGGATGGCTCTAAATACTGCAATATCCATGAACCTTAGCTGCCAGTGTTCTTGAAAAGAAGGCAGTTTCAGATACAAGTCAGAGCTGTCAAAAAAAGACTTCTAAACGCTTGCCAATTCATTTCAACTCTAAAAACAGTTCCTAAAAAACAAAACAAACAAAAAAAGAGACAATAAGCAGCACGCATCCAAGAGGAAGCTACAAAAACTGTGGACACACCACTGAAAAATCACAAAAATAAAGCGAGTTATGCCAAGTGCTGTGAATCTGGGGTTTGCTTTCCTTTATACTTTTCTGTTCACAAACAGTAACCAACAATTCCAGCAGTGTATGCCTTTCAGGTGCATATTATACTAATTCCTGTTTTTAAGCCTTAACTTTTTTGTTGTAGCTATCTTGTTTTTTTGGAGCTGTAAGTGACCATATTTAGGCAAGGGGGTGGAGCTGTGGAGCGAGGGGTGGATATGACTGAGGACAAGATTGGTAGACAGTCTGTCACTCAAAGCGACCTGCTCTTAAATATATGTAACGTAAAGGCTTAATAAAATGTAAACAGGTGAGTTAAAGAAAAGTTCACCCCCTACCAATACATTCTCACTCTGACATATCAATGTTTGGGCATGGACTTTCCATGTTTAGATATGATGTGCAAGGTACCCAAAGTGCATTGGTTGTTAACATTCTGGGGTGCCATATCAACTTCAGCTTGTTGCATACATTGTCCGTTTTCAAAATACACTTCTGTTTTCACAGGAAATGTACAGCTTGCATGGTGTCTTTAAAAATATAAACATTGCGTTGGTACAACACCACGAATTTTCCTTCAACAACAAATGCACGTGGTAACGTCTTTCCAACACTCACATGTGGTTGGGTTTAAGGAACAAAAGCACTTTGTTGGATTTAGAAAAAAACAATAGGATTTGGCTTTACAATCTTATAGGAGGTAAACAGTGGCCTCCCCGGTGAAAGTCAATGGTTGTTGGACCTATTCACCAAACCCTTCCCACCCACCCTACTCGGACTTTTGCCCCCTTAACTTACATTGTTGTCTGGCTGCGTTGTTTCTGCTGTAAAGTTGGGCATTTTCATCATGGAGGTCGATGGGGATTGACTTGCTTCTGGAGCCAGCCTTAAGTGGCTATGCGAGGAACTGCAGTTTTTGGCACTTTTCAGTCTTTTTTCAGCCCTGGAGGTTGAATGAACTTCTCTACTTATGGGTTCATGTCCACAGGCTTGTACCTTTTAATTCCCATCAAAGAATCAGTGGACTAAAAGGTACTGTTACCTCTGGGACCCTGGGCACCAGAAGTAACTCCTCTATACTCTAGTTTAGTTGGTAGTGGCCACAATGTCCCCATAGTGCTGAATGTTGACAGCTGTTAAATTCTGCTGACATTGAATGTCTGGTCAGATTTGTTTGCTTATTTCTTGATCATTCACTCATTCATTCATTCATCTTCTAACCGCTTCATCCTCTTGAGGGTCGCGGGGGGGCTGGAGCCTATCCCAGCTGACATCGGGTGAGAGGCAGGGTACACCCTGGACAGGTCACCAGACTATCGCAGGGCTGACACATAGACAGACAACCATTCACTCTCACATTCACACCTATGGACAATTTAGAGTCACCAATTAGCCTATCCCCAATCTGCATGTCTTCAGACTGTGGGAGGAAGCCGGAGTGCCCAGAGAGAACCCACGCTGACACGGGGAGAACATGCAAACTCCACACAGAAGGGCTCCCACACCCGGGATCGAACCAGGAACCCTCTTGCTGTGAGGCGACAGTGCTAACCACCACACCACCGTGCCGCCCTTCTTGATCAGATAATTCTAAATTAATAATTATTATTAATAATTTAAATTGTTGCTAATTTTAGAGATTCACTCAGGCAAATTAGAAATGGTTTTGTAGAAAAACACGATTCTCAAAGTTAGGTGAGAGAAAAGTTTTGCTATTGGCAGTGAAAACAAGGTTTCAGGGCAGTGGTTTCTATATAACCTGCAAGGACAAAACAGCTGAATGAACTCAGAGTCTAGTCTGTGCTTGCCTCTATTTGTTGTTTCTGAGGTCTCCTGCTCTTTCTCTTTTTGCTCTCTGCTTTTTGTTCCTCCAGCAGTCTTCTGTTGCGAAACAAGGCACTCAGTATAACAAAGAGCAGCTGAAACACAAACACGCCGGCAGGCAGCATTCCCTTTCAACTTGCCCGACCTTGGCTCAGAGGAAACTCGCCCTGTTCTGACATTCCCCCTCACTGCAATGCAAGCCCAGCCTCCTCTCTCTGTGCATTTCTACTCAACACTTCTCGCTGTAAGGACAGTAGGGAAGTATAAGGTGAAAAAGAATACCCTTAAAGTTGCGCTAATCAAAATTGCTACAATATTAACAATAGGTCTAATGACTGAAAAATGAACAGTGCTGCTTATAAAGATAAACCCAAAGAGACCCAACAAACAATCCAACTCTACAGCTCTAAGGAGCCTATTAGTTTCTTTTAGCTTGTCCATTTGGTTTTCTCACCTGCAAATTACAGGCAGCAGCAGACAGCTGTTTTTAGTGAAGAAGCTCTGATAAAGCCATTGTACCCTACTTGCTCAGCAGTAAACAGCAAATACACACAGGTAGAGACCAACTGGTGAACATAGTGGAGTATGTAGCAGCTAAACAGACAGATATTTTCCCTGGAGAGTCGATAGGGACCAAAACATTTACAGAGAGTGACCTTCATTAAGTGGACACATTTACCACTCCAAATCTAATTATTCTGTGTCTGCTGTGTGTGCTCATATGTAGCTTTTTGCTGAGAAACCAAGGTTCAGTGTTGGGCAGTAGTGTCACTACCAAAAGCTCTGAAGGGCAGCGGACTTATATTTTTATGAACATCTGGATAAAAGTAAAAACTGACGATAAGTAATGTGACTGATGCTAGCACCACCCTGAGGCATGTAGACGAGGGAAGCACTTCCTCATGACATCAAATACTAACCCTTCATTTTATTCTGCTTGCTGCTTTGCTATTGGCTTTTCCTGGCAAGACCCGCCCTACTCTGCTCCTGATTGGCTACATTGCACTTTTTGATGAGTCTCTCATGTTTTCCCCATTGACTGTATATATTTGGTGGATTTGCAGTGGACACTCAAGCTATAGACACAACAAGGGCCAAGAAAAGAACAGAGAAACAGAGAACAGTATTAAGTAGGAAGAGAGAGGAGAGAGAGAGTAACATACTGATGTGTTATTTGCAGGACATGTTCATGTTCTAATGTCCCAAAAATGAAACGTTTGCATTTAGGTCTGTTATTTTTATTGTTAATTAGGGCCCGAGCAGGAGACCTGCAAGGTCCCTATTGTTTTTCTCCCGATTATTTATTTATTTATTTATTTATTTTTTCTTCCGCCCATATGATCGCATTTTTCACTGCCTGAACATACCCCAAAACTCACCATACTTGGAATATAAGTCACACCTGGCGAAAAATTTTATAATCTATTGTCGTCCTGAATTTCCACCACTAGGTGGCGCTATTATTACGGTGCGTAAGTAAGTAAGTGCGTTTTGGCTCATAACTCCCATATACTTTGTCACACATTCAAAAACCTTATATCCGCGCGTTCAGTGAATTAGGCTGAATCTTGTGGTGTAGGCCACGCCCATTTCCGCCCACCGTTTTTTCCCGCAAATTCGCAAAATGTTGCAAACCTACTTTTTCAAACTCCTCCCAGGCAATTTCACTGATTGGCACCAAACTTTGCACACAGCATCTGTGGACCCTCCCGACTAAAAGTTATTAAAAGAATTTTGACATTCCAAAGAATACTGAAGTTATTAAATAACAACTTCCTGCAGATTTCATTCTAAGCAGGAAGTGCTGCATATCTCCACACTGGTGTATCCGAATGACATGAAACTCAGGTTAACACTTCTCCATGAGCCCCTGAGGCTCTGTGCAAAGTTTCGGGTGATGACCACAAGGTGGCGCTCTTTAAATTGAAGTATTTTATATCTCAACATCGGCTGGGCGGATTAACACGAAACTTGGTATAATTATTGTCAATGCCCTCCTGAGGATATCTGACGAAGGATTTACCGATCCACCACTAGGTGGCGCTCTGGTGGCCATCTAGTTTAATATTTGGCACTGTGCCAACACCATAACACTCATGGAAATAAAATTGATAGGAGTGGTATAGACTGGCCCCTGTAACTCACACACCAAAAATGACCAGCAGGTGGCGCTATTTTCAATGCAAAAGCGTTTTTGGCTAATAACTCCCACATAATATGTCGCACATTGTTAAACCTTCTATTTACGTGTTCTCTGAATTCAGCTGAATTGTGCAGTGTAAGCCACGCCCATTTTCGCGGTAACTTTCCATTTGCTAAATTGCCACAAATGAAAAACGTACTTTTTCGAACTCCTCCTAGGCGATCTGACTGATTTGCACCAAACTTTGCATGAAGCATCTGTGGACCCTTCTGACAAAAAGTTATCAAAAGAATTTTGATCGTCCAAAAAACGCCCAAAATATAAAACAACAAATTCCTGCACATGGTGTTCAAAACAGACAGTCTTTCATATCTTGACCAAATGCAGTCCGATTACCACAACACTTGTGCTAATTGTGTTCCATGGCCCAATGAGGGATTGTGCAAAATTCGGTGCAAATCGGCCAATAGGTGGTGCTCTGGTGGCAGTCTAATTAGTGTGAATGGCAGTAAATTGGAAAATCTTCAGATCCTCTTCAAAACTCATCGACTTTCAACCTCTTCTTGTCCCTCATACTTTGAGCTAGAGACACCATGTCAACTTTTAAAGAGTCAGAAGACCTTGAACTATTGGGCATGTATTCAGCTTCTACTTTTTGGAAAAATACATACGTGGGTGCGGTGCCTACCTGTATACTGGAAATGTGAGCAAGAGATAACATTTGTTTTTTATTTATTACAGCTGGCAAGACATCTAGGTGCAGGCCCCCCGACGGCAGCATGCCCTGACACGCGTGGACTGCGAGGGCCCGTTCATCGGTGCTTGTATCAATAGCTGGTTGTGATGGTCAGTGCTCGGGTTCACGCCTTCTAATTATTTGAATGTTAATATTCACCTATATTAGCAAACTGAGACGAGGATTTTTCCCTTTTTGTCCAAAAACCGGTTGGTCATTGATCCCTGTATCCAGGGTGGTGCCCCGGAATTATTAACACATATTAATAATTTAATTTCTTAACTAATTACCATTGGTAATTAATAATCAATAACCAACTTGCCTTTAGCAAATCCCTACAACAGAAATGTATTAAGTAGGAAGAGGAGAGAGAAAGAGAGAGCTATGGGCCGACTGATGATGTCATGTTATTGGAGGACATGTTCAAATGTCACAAAGTCTTCAAAAAAATGTTTTATATGGTACTCCCGGTACCATACCGGGAGGGTTTGGTGGAAATGGGGCGTTTCATGTAGAGTAACTAGTAGCTTAGCTCACATCATTGTCCAGGTAGCTTGCCCAACACTGGTAGAGACTAACTGATGAACATAGTGGAGTATGTAGCAACTTAAGATACATGTACTTCCTCCAGGAGTTGGTAGAGACCAAAACTGAGCTTAAGAGAGTGAATAATGGACTTTCTGTGGTGAGCATTGACCTTCGGCTTTTATTTTTACGTACATTTCCGGAGCCTTCTTCCTGTGTGGGTTGTTTGCTGCTGTGCTTACCTGTTTCCAGAGGCTTCTCCCTTCCTCCCGCCCTGCACTGAGGCTGAGTGCGCACACCTGTGTTCCATCTGCAATCAACGGGCTGTTAAGACTGCCACCGTCTCTAGCCTCAGTGCCAGAGTATCTGCAACTGCTCGCAGCGGTATCTCGGCTCCTCTGATCTCCCAGAGAATTAAGAATATTGCAAGTTTGATGGTTTATCTTGCTCCTCGTGTGCTAACCCTCGTTCTCCCGCTTTTTGTTCCAGTGTCTCCCTCCGTGCCTCTCCGTAACCCACAGCTCAGCACTCTCACCCGGTTTCCTCACTCAGAACCTCGACTCCGGATCTCCTCAGTTCTCTGCACAATTTTGTACTCAATAAAACCTGTTCACCCTTTTTCCCTCTGAGTCTGCATTTTGGATCCTACACCTCACAGTCATCACAGAATACTCTGGCCATTCATGGATCCAGCGGATTCAGACCCAGTCAGTCTTTTGGACTCACCAACGCCCCCGCCGTCTTCCAGGCCCTGATCAATGACGTGCTCCGGGACATGCTTAACCGGTTCGTGTTCGTCTACTTGGATGACATCCTCATTTTCTCCCGGGATGAGGAGGAGCACCGGCAGCACGTCCGTCTGGTTCTTCAAAGATTGTTAGAGAACCGCCTTTATGTGAAACCCGAGAAATGTGAGTTTCACACCTCGTCAGTGAGTTTCCTGGGTTATGTTATAGCTCAGGGACAGCTACAGCCAGACCCAGCAAAGATCCAGGCAGTGAGGGAGTGGCCCATTCCTACCACCCGCAAGGAGTTGCAGCGGTTCCTCGGCTTTGCAAACTTCTACCGGAGATTCATACGGGACTATAGTAAAGTGGCTGCTCCCCTCTCTCGCCTCACATCCCCCAACACCCCCTTCCTCTGGTCTCCTGAGGCAGCTTCAGCTTTCTCCAGATTGAAGGCTCTGTTCACCTCCGCTCCTGTATTAAAGCATCCTGACCCTTCGCTGCAATTCGTGGTGGAGGTGGACGCCTCTGACTCCGGTGCTGGAGCGGTCCTGTCTCAACGGGACCCCAAGACTCAGAGATTGCACCCCTGTGCTTTTTTTTCTCACCGCCTGTCTCCTGCGGAGAAAAATTATGATGTGGGAAACCGAGAGTTGCTAGCTGTGGTGTGGGCTCTGCAGGAGTAGAGGCACTGGTTGGAGGGTTCTCATCTTCCTTTTATTATTTGGACGGACCACAAGAATCTTGCCTATCTACGCTCTGCTCGGCACCTGAACTCCCGCCAAGCCCGCTGGGCACTTTTCCTGAGCAGATTCAACTTCAGCATGTCCTACAGACCCGGATCCTGCAACGCCAAGCCCAACGCTCTCTCCCGAATCTTCAGCGCTCCATCGGACACCAGTGAACCGGACCTCATCCTCCCTCCCACCTGCTTCGTCGGCGCCGCCACCTGGGAGATTGAGGCACTTATCGAGGAGGTGCAGAAGACACAACCAGACCCCAAGACTGGACCCCCGGACCGGAGGTTCGTTCCAGAATCCGCCCGATCTCAGGTTCTTCAGTGGGGACACTCGTCTAAACTCACCTGTCATCCCGGGGTCCAGAGAACACTCCACTTCCTCCGTCAAAGTTTCTGGTGGCCGGGGATGGCTCGGGATGTCCAGGATTTTGTAGCCGCCTGCTCTGTCTGCGCCCGAGGCAAAGCCTCTCATCTACCTCCAGCTGGTCTGTTGCGTCCCCTACCCATACCATCCCGTCCCTGGTCTCACATAGCTCTGGATTTCGTCACTGGACTACCGCCATCTGAAGGTAACACAGTTATCCTTACCATCATAGACAGATTTTCCAAGTGTGTGCATTATGTGCCTTTACCCAAGCTCCCCTCAGCCCGTGAGACCGCTGAACTCCTGATTACCCATGTCTTCAGACTACATGGGATTCCCAGTGACATTGTGTCGGACCGTGGTCCACAGTTTTCCTCCCAGGTTTGGAGGGATTTCTGTAAGTCCCTGGGCGCAACAGCCAGCTTGTCCTCTGGCTACCACCCTCAGACCAACGGCCAGACAGAGCGGGCTAACCAAAATTTGGAGACTGCGCTGCGCTGTGTGGCGGCTCACCATCCGGTCACCTGGAGCACCCACCTCCCGTGGATCAAGCACGCGCACAACTCCCTCACCAGTGCGGCCACAGGTATGTCACCCTTCATGTGTTGTTTTGGCTTTCAACCCCCATTGTTCCCTGAGCAGGAGCAAGCTGTGGCCACCCCGTCGGTGAGGGAGCACATCAGGCACCTGCGGGAGGTGTGGAGGACCGCCAGAGCTGCACTCACCCGCAACGCAGCCAGGACTAAGCGGATAGCAGACGGACACCAGTCTCCAGCCCCTGAGTAACGTCCCGGTCAGATGGTGTGGCTCTCGTCCCGCGACCTCCCATTACAAACCGAGTCACGTAAGCTGTCACCCCGTTTCATTGGTCCCTTTCCTGTCGTCAAAGTCATTAACCCCTCTGCTGTCAGACTCCGGGGGGGGGGGGGGCTGGAGCCTATCCCAGCTGACATCGGGACAGGTTGCCAGACTATCACAGGGCTGACACATAGAGACAAACAACCATTCACACTCACATTCACACCTGCGGACAATTTAGAGTTATCAATTAACCTAGTCCCCAATCTGCATGTCTTTGGACTGTGGGAGGAAGCCGGAGTGCCCGGAGAGAACCCACGCTGACACGGGGAGAACATGCAAACTCCGCACAGAAGCCGGGATCGGGATCGAACCGGCAACCCTCTTGCTGTGAGGCGAGAGTGCTAACCACCACACCACTGTGCCGCTCCTGATTTGAAGTTGTGTTATTAAAAAAACATTTTTCAAACATCTCCTGCACAAATCATCTTGACGTTGTTCTTACAACCTTCAGTTGAAATGTTTGAAGAACAAAGCCAAACGTTTGCAAAATGTCATGTTAATGTCTACACAAGGGTAAATTCTAGCATTGTTAGACATTTAAAATACTGTCAACCCAAATTTCACTCCAACCAAAATTTAAGTTGAAGAAGAAAAATAATATATACTGTGGGAATTATCCAGGGATCTGTATTGGGGGGCAATTCTCGATATCCTGAGGTCATGACCTTACAGTTCTTAGGGGGAAGTTTTCTGTGTTGCTAAACCTTTTGTTGGGGGCGGGGGTCAATCTCCTTTACGAGTGTAGCTGGTGGGTGCAACCTGGGTTCAAAGCTCTGGTTTGGTATTAAGGTCTGTAGAGACTGAAGGCTGACAGAGAACTCTGCTCTTCTCTCCATGCTGCATGTATTAAAGGAACTTGATTCCTCACACCGAGTCCATCACTTCTTCAGAGAGGAGACTTTCCCTCACAATACTTTATTAATCCCTGAGTGGAGATTCAGTTTTTTTCACTCTGTTGTCATACACACACAGGCTTGAAATACACACACATGCACAAACAGGACCTTAAATAAAGAGATGTCAGAGCGAGGGGGATGCCCCGGACAGGCGGCCCGAGCAGCTGGGGGTTCAGTGCCTTGCTCAAGGGTACCTCGACAGCACCCAGGAGAAAAACTGGCACCTCTCCAGCTACCAGTGCCTGCTGTATACTTGGTCCATACAGGGACTTGAGCTGGCGACCCTCCAGTTCCCAAAACAAGTCACTATGGACTGAACTACTGCTGCCCCCAACGTCTGTCTGATGTAAGAGTTCAACATTTTTCAGACGTCATTTTGACATCTTGTGCCAGCTTGGTTGTGCTTTCAAGATATACCATGCAGGACTTTCCTAAAAAGCAATGCATACATAGGTAATCCCTCTCAATTCACCCTTCGCTAAGGCCCGCCCCCCTTAGTTACTGTTGCTAAGTCCGACAAACTTTCGGTTTCGGAGCTGGACTGGCATGGAGCTCCCACTGTCACTAACTGCACTCCCTGGAGAAATACTCTCAAATTTTTGGGTAAAACAAAAAAGCGATTTCAGACAGAAGCAGACAGAAGGGTCTACAATATGCATTTGAAGGATAGGCTATATTCAGGATGTCAGACTGACACAGCAACGAAATCAAGATAACAAAATAAAGATTGAAGCTAAAGCCTACAGATCCAAATACAGAAAAGTGAACCACCACATCACTGCTGATCGCCACAGAAGACATTGAATATAAAGGGAAACTTTGCTGATATTGAACCAGCTGTGTGGCATCACAGTGTGAGCAGATGAACAGTGTTCACCCCCATGCTGCTGCCAGCACCCAAACCTCCGTCGCCGGACAGGCAGGGATCTCTGGGGGAAGTCAAACAACATTCATCTGCAGACAATGCGATGACACACAGCTGGTTGAATATCATCAAAGTTTCCCTGCTTCCCTTCATTGGTTCCTGTACAGCAGGGTTGGTCTTTTTTTCCCTGTTTATAATCATTAAAAAGCAAAAGCAGCATATGTACACATTCAGTGGGCTATATCTTCAGTAGCTAGCTAGCTAACCCTACACTTTTCAGGGTCTGATTTTGGTTTTGGAACTGGGAAGAAATGTATATCTTTTTCCAACCTCTCCAGGTAACGAGTATCATTAATACACGACGTGCCCCAGGCGCAACATTTAGCTACAAATCCACAAAACCAGCCTGGAAATGAAGGAAATCTGACACGACTGCATTAGAGTCAATGGAGCACAGCTGTGTTGTTGTCAGACCCTGTCTGAGCTGCTGCTACGTTATGACTGGCCAGTCTGCGTACAGGGGCGGGACTTAGCGAAAGGTAAATTATCAATTATGACCAACTCTCTGCAGAGACTCCGCCCTCTGCCTGGGTTTTCTTATTTTATTGTTATTTTCTGTGTTCAGGATATTTATGGAAGTGTACCCTCACAGCGCTCAGGTGAGCAGGCATCCAAGAGACACAGTCCTGAAAAAATGCAATTATAGTGAAGTGAAATGCAAAATGTGAGTAAATCTGGGGTTGGATTTTACTTTTGTTTAACAACAGTGACCAACAATCCTGTATACCTTTAAAGGATTTATTACAATATATGTCTTTTAAAAATGAAAAAGTTTTGGCCATTATTTCTATCCAATACCTTCTCACTCCGACCTCATCACATATTGACGTTGGGTCATGGACTTTCCACATCGAGATATGACGTGCAAGTTATCCTTGGTGCGTTGGTTTTTGACATTCTGGGACACCATGTCCCATGCCTGTTACTTGCATTTTCTGTTTCCAAAATACACTTCGGTTTTCACTTGAAATATACAGTTTGCATAGAGTTTCTTTCAAAATAAATGCACTATATTGGTACAACACTGTAAATTTTCCTTCAACAACAAACGCACATGGTTACATTTTGCCACACATGCACGTGGTTGGGTTTAGGGAAAAGGAAGGAAAGGAAACACCAGCCTCTCGGGAGAAGGTTGGCGGTTGTTGGACCCATCCACCATGCCTGCTCCACCCAGACTTCTTCTGCCACCTCAACTCTGGTTGTTGTCCTGCACCATATTCCCTGATGCTGCTGGGCAACCAGCCGTGTATCATGCCGATGTGAAAGGAAGGCTTTTTTTTATCGGTGTCTGATGCCAGAAGTCACTGACCAAGCTCTGGTTTTCAACGACCTCTGAGTGAAACTGAGTTGCTCTATCAGCTACATAACATACTGCCAGAAGTAACTGCTGAGGCCTGGGAACATTGCAGCATTGCTACACTGATGACTGTCAGGTCAAGAACCACGTGCAGTTAGATATGCAGACCAATTGTCAACAAGCCAAAACATGATTATTTAAATTACTTTATTTGGGAATAAATCCAAAAGTGAGCACATTTCATATTCCTTTAGTACACAGCAAAACCATATCCATGCACAACTACAGCATGTAGCTTCATTTTCTCTTCCAATGAAGTTTGACTAATCTCTAGGTTTGTTCACCACCTGTTTGATCATCTGACTGTTTGTTGACCTGTCAGGCTTGTTTTGCATGATTCTATCCTGTTGCCAGATGTCAGTGATGGCCTGGGTGAGTACAAACTTAATATTCATAATGGCCAAAACTATGAACAAAGAGTTGTTATTGAGTCTTAGAAGGGTAAGCTAAGCTTTGCTCACTGTTTGACATACCTGTAAACTGTATCCAAATACTATATACTATAATCTGGCATGAATTTGTTGCTCAAGAGTAATTATCATCAAAAACTAATGTGTCCTTTTAATCTAAACAACTTTATCTCTAGTTGGTTGTGTAGTACACTACCAAATACTGAATGCATGCGTAGTGTTTTGCATTCAGCGTTGCAACAATCACTGACTTTCTGTCTTATTTTTAAATAAAATATTACTTTAGTAAGTAATTTAAATTATCTGTTGTGGTATTCCTCTTTGTCTAGCTAATTGAGCCTGGGCTGTGACACAAGCACAGTTTGCCACATCGGACAACAAGTACCAGAAACAACAGGCAATCACAGGAAGCTCAGTGCATTACAGTGTACAGAGTGACTGATGAGTAATGACCTGACCGTATCCGGATGTGGTGAATCCCACCCAGGTGCTACTTCAAGCACGTTAAATCAAGTAAAAGATTATCTCAAAGTAAGGTTATCTCACCCCAGCCTGCAAGGTAGTGTTTACACAAGGGACCCAACTCCACTACTTTCGCAACATGGTGAGGAAACAGTTGGCAAATAAACACTATTGTTTTGAAGGCTGACTCAATGTCTTAGCTGGCAGGTGATTATACGAGCGTTATAGGTTTTGGCTCTGTACCTCAGAAACCACATCCTTATGAAATCAGAGGAGGCATCGAGAAAGCACATCCGCATCATGCCACTATGATATCCTGATTCTGACTATGGCAGTTGGGGTGTGGGGATCAGGGGGTGTCTGGGTTGAAGCCATCTTGGTTTTGCAGACATGTCCAACCATGTGAGCAATGTGTGCTGGAACGTAGACAGCAGTATCTGACCCAACTCCTGAAAGGTGGTACGCCCTCAGGCTTCCTAGAAGGCCCATATGCTTTCCATGAAACTGTAATGTCAGGCTGGGAGTCAGGCTCACATTTTTTGGACACAGTGTTTTAGATACAATATTGTATGCACACATCTTAAGACACATCAGCTTACAAATGCACACATGTAAGTTATCTTAGACATCTAAATGATCCCTCTTGGGAAATAGAGCACTTCCAGCTGAAAACACTAATGGTTATTGGACTAAGGAATGTATGATAAAATCTGAACATACAAAAGACAACCATAACCTTGCAAAGCATTGTATTTTAAATATAGGCAAATATTGTTTATTAAGTATATGCAACTCAAAGTTTCAGCAAGACCAGAGTGCAATAAATGGTAAGTAAACAAAAATGAGTAGATGAGTACTTCACTTTCTATCATCAGTATCTACACATCCTGACATAGGTGGAGCCATTGGAAATGCATCTATCCATGGGCAGACTAAAAAAGTTAGGCTAAATTGACATGAAATTTCTGTCAGACAAGGGTCATGTGACACATTTATTTTGTGTCTAGTGTACTCAAAACTTTTATGTTACTGTATTGTATTAGACTAAAAGTTTGAGTGCAAGCTGTTTCCAGAAAAAAATTAAGTTCAGTGAGCAAATTGAGGTTTTCAGTGCAACTAAATAGCAAAAAATACTGTACCCTGTACTTTTTATATAAAGCCTAATGTTACCACCACCTAAAATAGACCTTGGCCTACTTTTAATATTTGGAAATTATTTTTAGTGTTTTTACATCTTTTTATTGTGTTGGAAGATTACAGACTATCCCATACATTTCACTCTGATGAATAGGACTTTTTGCTGTCCCTAAAACGGAACACTGCTGCTGGTAATTAGTATAACCATTTCATCTCATATCATATGAAGTACTTAATTTGTGGTTCAGAAGATCTCACAGGAAGATCTCATACCTCTGTCACATGAACATGCTCATGACTATATAGGTAAACTCAGAGCTGAGTGAGCTAGTTGATAACCAGCTTCCTGACACTAGTACAGGCAATGGGAGCACTAAGGTCCAGATCCAAACATCTGAAATTAAACACAGACAGCCAGGAGTGTATCTATCCTACATTCACAAGGTATATACCTGTTGTCACTGTGAATTAACAAATATTTCAGAAGTAAGCAAGGCAGTCTGTGGGAGTTGACATCGAGTAAAAAAAAAAGAAAAAAAAAGTAGTTTTGCAAGTAGCAAGTTTCTTTTGCAATTTTCTTGTAGCTTAGTTTGCCACATTTCTCTGGCCTTTAGTGTAGTGAAACTGTATTTAAGCCCCGTTTCCACTGAGGTACAATTCAGTTTTCAGATTTACAAGAACAGCCACTATGCACACATTTGGTTCCACATCTATTATTAAAGTATGTGTAAAATACATGGGGAGCAGTCTTTAGTCCAGAGGTGAGGCAGTTGGGCTGCTTCTTTTACTGCACCTGGGCAAGCTGGCCAAGAACAGAACAGACAGAAACCTGTTCTGAACATCTCTTTGGTGCTGTCTGGTTGCTTCTACCTGAGACTGCACTGTAAACCTCAATTTGCTGAATGATTTTTTTTTTTCTTGAAAATAGTTTGTGCTCAAACCTTTTAGTTTAGCACAATACAGTAACACTAGTCCATACCCGGGGATGTACAGAGGAATAAGAAATCAAAAACAGTATATTAGAGGAGATGCAAAATGAGAGCACTGTAAATGCACTGTGTAATAAATATTAATGTAAGACAAACAGTGCACACTGTATTTAGAAACATGCTTTATGGCAAAATACATGGAGCATAGTTTTGGCTCAGAGGTACACGCGTGCGCAGGGCTGTGCGCTGGCACACAGGTACACACATACACACGCAACACGGAGAAAGAATGAAAGAAACAGTGCAGAGTGCAGTGTTTAGTTTGTAATGTTTGTAGGCTTATGTCAGTAAAGTGAAAATACGTAACGACTGGCTCGTGCACACAGACACAGATGCGTGTTCGTTCAGTAAAATAATTACCTTAGTCTTCAGCGAGTGTTGGTGCTTAAAATTGCATGTCCCAGCCAAACTGTGGTCCCAGCGCAGGTGTTTTCAAAGTTATCTCCGCACATTCACAGCTCACGCTGCTAATGGTGCTCACAGTATGAATGTGTAGTGGAAAAAAATGCGAATATAAACATTAGAAATGTGGGAAAAATGCAAAAATGGCATCATGGCTGTCTGCACATGACAGAGATGTAAGCCTACTGTATGTGCAAGTTCAGAGAAATAGGTCAAAGCAGTGAGGAGGAAAACCAGACATAAAATAATATGCCACATGATCTTTGTCTGACAGGAATTTTAAGGCAGTTTAACATAACTTTCTTGATGTTTGAGCATTTAATTCTATGCCATATGAACATAAGAGCACTGAGTACATATTTTGCAACATTTATTTCACTTAACTGTAAAAATATATTGTTTCAAGCTTAGATTTCTCAAATTGCTTTCCTGAATTACTTTATGTTGGGCACACTAACACAGGATCGTGTGCCGACATTGCTCCGCAGTTGTAGGGGATGTGAATGGAAACACATCCAACATATACTAACATCACCCAGATGTGCCGATCACTGGGACGAGGATAAAACAAACTGGAGGCCAGCTTCTTATCCCCTCTGCTTTCAGGCAGCCTTAGGATGCAAGAGCAAAAAAAGACAAATTGTAGACCTTCCAGGACACTGAACGTGCTAATGCACATGAATGTGCCAATCACCAGCACTCTTCTATAATGTTGTCTGTAATGACATGACAAGACACAACAACCTACGGTAGCTAGGCCTTTGTTCTCTGTTGGTGCACGAAATTAAAAGTGTGTGTGTAGTGTGAACCAGGCATTACCTGCAACAGTGCAATATTCCAGCCTTAATTTCAATTGTCCACTGTGACGCTCTTGACTGCAGCAGTGATTTCTTTCCATACTACGTTTTTCCAGCTTCCTTTGATGCCACTTTTCAGATCGAAGCAGTTGGTTGAATTGGACCTGGGATGTCAGTGTTTCCATTTCTAGCTCTGAGAAGTGTCTCTTCTTTAGCCATATTATGCCTCTCCATGTCATCAACTCTTGGGGTGAGGCCTCTAAACATAGAATATATTGGGGCAGGATATTTAAATGGCAATTACTCTCAGCAACCACATTTATCAATGCCCGATCATTCCTACATTATGACTGGCGAGATGAGAACATAGCATAAATCACACGTGAACCCTATGTGCTCTGCTCTGCACTGGTTTGTACGTTGGATTGATAAATGAGGGCCCATCTATTTACATTGTCCATACAGAACCTCCTTTGTTTTCACTGGTTGAAACTGTCAAAGGTGATAAGGGGGTGTTTTCTCTTAATCTTGGTTTAAATATCAGTAGGTTTTTTTTCTTGTTTGTTTTTTATGCACATTTTAGGACCTGTGAAGACTTCTAGCATCACAGACAGAAATGCCATGCAAAAACAACAGGAATTCAAAGCATTATACTGTCTATGATGTACAAATATTCACTGCATATCCATAAACAGGTCACATGGAACATAATCACTGTCTCTATTTAACTTTCTGTTTCTATTTCTCTCTCTCTCTCTCTGTCACACACACGCACACACGCGCACACACACACACACACACACACACACACACACAAAAATCAGCACTTACCAATGCTTGTTTGCAGAGGCAGTCATGCAAAACAGCACAGGGCTGTTTAGACAGCAGGCCCAGGTGTATCCCAGACTGTGCAGCTGGATGGGGGTTCACGCTTCACCCTCCCTCCCTCCCACCCAACAGACACACACACACACACATTTTCCAAACCACTCTCAAAAACCCCCATCCCTTCATCAAACAGCTTACCCACTCATACCATCATCATCATGTCTGCCAGCTGCCAGACAGGCAAATAGTTACATGTACACACACCCCTATGCCAAAGGAATGTTCTCACACTGACGCTACGGTTGACAAAATGGACTCCCATTTGTTCCACTTTACCTACATGTGACTGATCAGCATTAAATGATCATATAATAAAATGAGTACAGAATACATTCACTGATCACTTTATTCAGAATTCATGAACTTTTCTTTTGTATCCAGACCCAACCACAAAAACTCTGTGTATTTACAGTACATTTTGCTCATGTTTGCATATTATTTTGAAAACCTTTTTTATGTTTAAAACCTAACATTTAAAACATAACACATTCCACTTCACCTTCATCGACAAAGGAATAGATATTAAAGAATGAATAATTTTCATCCCTTGACAATTTTTATGAAGGGCTTATGCCAAGTTAGGAAAGTGGGCAAATGAGGCAGATTCCAGAACCATTTAAAACTGTGTACTGTGTACGCTGAACATAACCACATAACAGAAGAACAGAAAGAAGAGAAGAAGGACACATGGTGTATATATGTATATAATGCCTTTCTGCCAAAACTGCTGTGGTAGGTCGGGCTTGGGCCTGGACAGAAAGTGTGCAGGCTCATGTAGGGTCCGGTCTGGTGTTTTGGGGAAGGATCAGAGCTCTAATTTTGGTAGCTATGTTAAGCCTCTTACTCTTTTGATCAAAATTATTTGAAGCTATATCCTGAGGCTGTTCTGTAATTAGATTTCTAATTCCAAAATCACTTTCAGGCTTAAAATAACAAAATAGGTATATTTATATAAATATATATATATAAATATAGGTACAGATAATTTCATTGGTTGGACAGATACAAATAATGGTGTACTTGTTCATCCATAGAAAAAATACTTGGTTCCGAAGAAAAATAATCACTGTAAACAATGCATTATCATGAATACATTATTATTATTATTATTATTATTATTATTATATAAAGATTATTTTTCGGCTTTTTTGCCTTTATTGTATAGGACAGAGTGAAATGGGGTGAGAGAGAGAGTGAAGGGTGACATGCAGAAATGGTTGCAAGCCAGAGTCGAACCTGCAACCGCTGCAGCGAGGCACCGCCCCTGCACATGGGGCGCCGGCACCATCCACCACGCCACCGACTTAAATTAAATAATTGATGCATCAGTGTAAGTTGCATCAGGTGAAGCTGGAGCTATTGAAACTATATGAAGCTTTGTGTTAGCTCATGTAGGACACAGAAGTCATACACCCCAGCTGTCAGCCAGCTGATTGGATCATTGCTTCTAATTAGTCACACACCAATCACAGCCCACTCTTACTACAAGGCAGTCCATTCAAATATGGCCTCCTACTTTATGATCCCTGCTACACCAATGCTGCCACACACTGCCTCTGCTGCTGCTGGCAAAGCTTTGCCTCTTCCACCCCAGCCTCCACCTTACTAATTGTAGTTGGGTTTCCATCCACCTATTTTTATTTGCATTTTAAACAATTGCAAAAAAAAAAAAAAACTTGAATGGTATCGCCAGAAATTCGAAAAAAAGTTTTTACGCTTTGAGGGGGTGGAAAAGTCAGCATATCGATATTAGGAAAATGCGACTTTTGGCAGTGGAAACAGATTTAGCGAATAGACAATGACGTAGGTTACCGGATCCTACTTCTACTTCACACACACACACACCTGTGTGAACTTAGAGAGAGATAATTACTCATTAGTGTCAGGTGAGTGTATTTCACAACTTACCTGAATAGACTGGACATGTTGAATACCGCTGCATCATGTGCGCTGCATGGTGTACCAACACAGACATCACGGCATTATGTAGGCTACGCTGACAACGCTGATATGAGTGTGATGAGAGCTCACGCAATAGCCAAGAAGTTCCCAAGGAATCTCTCCATCTCGCCGTAGTCATGAATGTGCTGCTAGTTGTTTACATCAGTTGTGGACATGAGACGCTCTCAATGATGTCATCTCACGGTGCCCTCTTCTTCTACGGGTGTTCTTTTGCATTTTTATTTTTCACAAGATGAGCCACCTACTGCTCGACCCGTTGACTCCCAATACTTGCAAAACAATAATGAAAGGAAACGTGCATAAATTTGCATTTTCTTTTGCGCATTTTAACAAAATTCACGTAAAATTTGCGATACCATGGAAACCCAGTTTCAGACTCCGAACATAGCTCAAAGGTTAAAAAGGTATTTATGTGTTGCTTTGGACCCGCCCTTGGATACCCAGGAGATTTTCTGCAATGCACTCCCTGTATTGGTTTAGCATGCTGCTTGTCTAATCCAGGGAGCATCTTAAGAGTGGATCCATCAGCGCCAGGCATAACTGTATTTCCATTTGTTGCAATAAATGGTTACATCTATGATAAGAGTGTTCCTGACTGAATTTTTCTTCTCTAGTGTACTAGTTCAGTGCCTATTCAAAACATGCCTGCTTGGAATGGGCCAATTGCTTTGCCTCCCTTAGTTGCTGTTTCATTTTAAAGTGTTAAAAGTTGCCAACTTGTTTTAAAAACTTTGAAAGAAGGCATGGTAAATTTAATGGGTACTTCTGACTTTTTCCTGTACCACAGTAAAAAAAAAAATTCAGTGATTTAGGAATTATATTGTTCTCAATAAAGATCTGAATATTTGATTGTGAAAGAGGCTTCAGCTTCATGTCTTTGTTGTTTGAAAATGTGTATGCTGTACTCTGGCCCTGGTTTGTATGATTTTCTGGTTTATTGCTAGCCCAGGCAGGCTGGGCATAGTACTAGTATGTATTACACAACAATAAAGGTAAAAATCCCATTAATTCATTCATTCACTATAAAAATGTACTAATACAATATCGGCACCTGTACTTTTAAAGAAACTGAGGTTGTGTGGGTGTTTGATGTGTTAGCCTGCAGGCTTTTGATTATCTGTTCACTTGTTACCTGCCGCTGCAGAGGTAGATGTCCTGGTCACACTGTCTCCCAAATCCAACTCTTTTAATATTGAATATCTGCTGTCAAACACACTCTGTCCTTCGTTCGTCCTCTTGAGGGTCGCGGGGGGGCTGGAGCCTATCCCAGCTGACATCGGGCGAGAGGCAGGGTACACCCTGGACAGGTCGCCAGACTATCGCAGGGCTGACACATAGAGACAAACAACCATTCACGCTCACACGGACAATTTAGAGTTACCAATTAACCTAGTCCCCAATCTGCATGTCTTTGGACTGTGGGAGGAAGCCGGAGTGCCCGGAGAGAACCCACGCTGACACGGGGAGAACATGCAAACTCCCACGCCCGGGATCGAACCGGCAACCCTCTTGCTGTGAGGCGAGAGTGCTAACCACCACACCACCGTGCCGCCCCACACTCTGTCCTATTATTTATAATTTTTGTTTCATTAAATTAGATTTTTTTTCTGACATAATGCAAGGTTCACAGAGCACAGCTACGGTTACACCTAAAAATCCAAGTTAATGTCTAAATGCTTTTCAAAATAGCAGAAAAGCCAGAGTGGTGCATCAACATTTTAAGTCAAAGAAAGCGGTCAGAAGCTATTAATGGGTAGCCTTGAGCATCTTATTACATTGTTTGAACCTACACACATTTGTAGAAGCAAGAAAAGGTCAGAAAACAGTTGATTTCTCAAATTATTTCACTTACGTTTGATGACTACATAGTAAATGATAATTTTCACTCCAGACTTTTAGCTGAACAAAAATAGTTTCAGTTTCAGTAAGATATGTTAACACTCTTCTCACCCCTACTTAAGTATATCCATCCACAGAATCTCAGATGCCATCTCCCAATAACCCTAAGACCGTATAAAAGCCAGATCTGTAAGCTACTTGGCTTTAATCGTGGACACTCTGGACTTAAAAAGAGTTTGAGAGATACTATAGGGACTAATCCACTTCAAAATGCAGCTCTCACACTCGCTGTCTAAAGAGATCAAGGCCAACGTGTGAGCTAAAGCTAAGGGCTAAGCCAGTATCTGCAGTGGCGGGTGGGCTGCAGAGAGAAGGTGAGGAGGAAAGGAAAGAGGTGAAACACTAAGCATGCAAGTACATCCCCGAGGGCCGAGGAGGTATATTCAACTACAGCTGCACTTGAAAAAGTTTTGACACTGTACTTCTTTCATATCCACAGCCACTCTTTTCTCTCTTTTTTCCCTCTCCTTCTTCTCCACCTTCCTCTCCTCCTACTGCCCCATCTTCCCATCCCTGACTTCAAAGTGCTATTTATGCAAAAACTGGTGGAGTTTTCCTGTCTTCACTCTTTCCTCCCTGGAGGCACATGTTCTTTTTTGGAACTTATCTACAATTTCTCTTTGTTAGAAAAAAAGAAATATAAAAGTATGGTCTCCTTCTCATCTCAGCTCTGAATGACTGTCCTCTGGTGCACACTTGTTGTTTTCTGCACTCTAAATCTGTATTTTGCTCCTTCAGGATTCTTTCTTGGTTTTCTCCTAATCCCTTCTTTCTTTTCGTAGATAACTCTTCCTAGGTAAAGTTTTACCCGCATTTGCTTTTGAAGAATTCTTTAAATTCCTACTAAAATTGGCACATTGTTAAAAAAAAGGTGAACTCCAAAATGGAACTACTGTTGATGCAAACCATATAATATAAGGCACAAAGACTTTGAGATGACCATCTCACTGTGTGACTTCTGTTAGGACCTATGTCTACTGACCAACCAATAGAAATGAAAAATGAAATGATGCACTGGCACTACAAAAAAAAAAAAAAAAAAAAGATGGATAGCAGCTTGCCATGGAGGCAAAATGCGCTAAAAGAAATGTGTGGGATTCCAGCAAAGAGGAAAACCTTGTGGCATTGTGGCAGCATAAGCCAAAGGCAAAGGCAAGGCAAAGGCTTTGTCCTTGCTGCAGTGACCACAGGTTCAATTCCAATCCACCACCCTTTGCTGCATATCATCCACTCTCTCTTTTCCCCTTTCACGCTAAGAAAACTGTCCTTTTGATTATAGGCATAAAATGCTATAAAGTTGATAAAGCTAGTGATGTTTTACAATGCAAAATAATAGAAAACAATGTTGACCAGCAACCCCAACCATTTTTAAGCAATAATGAAATATTCAAAGCTTTTCAGTCTGACTTTAAGGAGCAACTTAACACTTAATTGGCTCTTTTAAAAGTTAACAATGATTTGTTAGTAGCAGCAGACAAAGGGGACTGTAGTATTCTTTCACTTTTATTTTTAGACCTTAACATGGCATTTGAAACAGTTGATCATGAACTGCTTATTACCAGACATGAACAATGGGTTGGGATCCAGGGAAAAGCCCTTACATGCTTCAAGTCATATCTGGAAAATAGTGGGAATGCTTCAAGCTTTACCTGTGGGGTCCCTCAGCATTCTGTTCTTGTGCCTCTTCTATTTTCTCTATACACCCACTGGGTCCTCTCATTTTAAGGAACAACATCTCCGTCTGTGGTTTTGCAGACAACATCCAACTATATCTTAAAAAAAAGTCTCTAGTACATTTAAGACTGGATGTCCCAAAACTTGATGATGTTAAAACAAACTGAAAATTGAGGTATACTTGATTCCTTCCACTGGCTCCCTGTCAGTTCTAGAGATCATTTTACAGCTTCACCATTTGTCTATTAAGAGCTCCATGGACTGGCTCCCTCTTATTTATCTGACCTTTTCCTTCCCTATACCCCACCTCGGTCACTCATTTCATCTGACACTTCTGGTTGCCCCTTGGTCTTGCCAGGACCTCAGGGGAAACCGCATCTTCTCAGTTGCAGGCCCCTCTCTACTGAAGGCCCAGACACACCAACTTGACATTAAGAAAAAGTTGTACCTGAACACAGACAACAGCCAACAAGCATGTATGTTCTGCGCCTGCGTGAGAGGACATAACTCTCTCTACATGTAGGCAGTGGTAGTGTGTATTCGTCTTTCAAAAAGGAAAACCACAAGACTGACAAGACGTATTCAAGATGCTAGTTAGCCAGTTAGCACGTTAACAACACAACCCAGTGCTGAAAGAAGAAAGGATATTAACTGTGCACTAGCTAACAATAACACAAAAAAAATTACAAACCTTTTCCGCTAAAGAGCTCAATGACTCCTGACTTTCGCCATGTTTGTTTTTCATATTTCCATTTTTATTCTAATGCATGGAGCTGAGCTGCCAATTAGAGTGATTGCAGCACCATGAGGCTCCGCCATCTTTGACACTGATTCAACGTGGTGAATTGACCAGTAAAAGGCCAACAGAGACCAACAGGGTTCAACCAGTGCCAATGGTGTGGGACACACCAACCAACCTATGGCAACAGACGCTTACTGATGGCCCAACGTTGACCAGCAGCTGACCATTCGACTTGGTGTGTTGGGGCCCTTAGTCGTTCAAAGCACAGCCTAAGGCCTACCTCTTTTCTTTGGCTTTTGAATGTACTTAAATTACCAAATGTCCTTTTATATTGGTTTGTTCCTATTTTCTGCATTACTTATGGATTTTAACTCTCTGCTTGGGTATATGGATGATTTTGTTGTCTGCTCTGTTGACCAGTTTTAATTCTGCCTATGTTTTTAAAGCACTTTGGTCAGCTCATGTTGTTTTAATGTGCTATAGAAATAAATTTCACTTGACTTAACTTGACATAAATTTCCCATCATCTGAGAGTATGATTAATTTCTGTGTCTGCTGGTGGTTTGCATTATGATCAAGGACTAGAGGTCACACTGTAGCTTACCATCCTTTTAATTCAATGCTGCATCATTGGTTTCCAGTCTCTTCCTTTTTATCTGTGTGCCTCTCTCCCGCCTCCTGCTCTCTTCTGTCTGTGCAGCTGCAATCCTCACAGCTCAAATCCCCTCCTCTCTCCCCTGTGTGCTGGACCGCCATCCAACTATTTAACCACAGCCCTGAAACAAACCAACATCTGTTTGGAGGCTGGCCCAGACCAGGCCACTGCCTTCCTGCTGCGAACACACCAGCCGCCGCCAGCTTAACTCCTTGCTGCCCAGGCCAGACATGGGCTCGCCACACCATGAATTGCATGTTCGCTCGCAGACAGTAGCTGAGGCTGCTTCCAAGTATTTTTTAAGATTCTCTGTCTGCGGTTTACAACTGGTAATTCAGGATATCTATGTTTTTCTTGATTTAGACTCTATCTTTGGTGCGAAGTGCGCATTGCTGTGCTGTTTCTGAACTCTGCTCCCCAGAGAGCATTTGTCGATTAAATTTGATTTTCAGTGAGTGGCAACATTTTTACTTTTCACTGTTCAGCTAGGGGGGCCCTTACTGCTCATGCTTACCATGCAGTTCTTCTAATATTTATTTCAACAAACCAAAGACATAAGTCATATTACTTATATTTATATATATTTAGCAAAGGATATAACTCCTTATAGAGTAGATTCCCATCTCTATTATCTTTAATCAGTGGTTGACAGTCTGTTTTTTCTTTTGCATGTTAAAAGTTTCACTGTGGTCATAAGAAGAGCTCAAACGAGTCCTTTTTTTTATAACTGGGAGATGATGCATGTGATTGTGTGTGTAAGCATGTGTATCTGTCTGTCTGCAGTCAAGCTCACAAACTACTGGACCAATAAGCCTTATATTTTCTGTGCTCATTTGTGACTATGCTGAAGGACCTCCTGTGGTTGCAGTGATTTAAAAAAAATGTTTTATTGACTGTTCTATACCATCAGTGCTGTTCTATACATAGTACTTGAATGTTTGGCCTTTGTTTGTCTTTATTTCCTTTTTTCGTATCTGTATGTCTGTTTCAGTGCATGTACATTGAGAGCAACAAAACAAAGGAGTCTCTAATTAAATTTCACAAAGAAAGCAAATAGACCTATTTCTCAAATGTTGAGCTTTTTGTTTAATACAAAAAAAGAAAAGAAAAGAAGAGCTGCATAAAAGCCACAAGGCACATTTATGAAAACTAATTTGAAACAGAGAGGAGGGTAAGGGCCTTGTTGAAGGCTAGAAAATAGAGGCAATGCAGAGATGTGGTGCATACAACAAATAAAATGGGTTCAGCATGACATTTTGTCAGAGATGGCCACAGGGCAAAATAACTCTTATTCATACATCATATCATGCAAAGACATTTGACAACCAGTCACTTTTAGAAAGACATCACATCACATTTAGCTGACACTTTTATCCAAACCAACTTACAGTACACACATTCAACTATGTGGGTACAACCCAAAAGTGTGAGAATAATGGTGATCAATGCTGATCTACTTTAAGTGCTACAGAAGAAAATGTGAGAAAACTAATCTATATTTGAGGTGTTAAAAGCAGCAACTACATACTCATTTCATTTTTATCTCTATTTGCTGTAGAGGGACAATGTGAACAATTTTAAAATAAAATGTAAGTGCACCCAATTATAGCCAAGAGGCTAATTTCCATTGGCAGTCCCTCTGCCAGAAGGAACACAGCTAAGACTCACAGAAGACACTGATAAGATTATTTCTTTATAGGTTCTGCAGCATCAGTGTTGTTAATACATTTTTCCAAATCTTCAGTTTTGTTTTCCAGTACTGTATCCCATAAGTAACTCGACTTAGAATATAATTCATTTCTTTCAAAATGCCGTTGATTCCTTGTACCTTAATGGCATAGTTTTTTTTTTTTTTTAATGCACTTACACATAAGTCCCAGTAGGAACCAATGAGTTTTTTAATGGTACTTGATTTCTACAGTAAAATTACACTGTACAAAGTTTTTGATGCCCAGATTTCAATCATAAGACATAACGTAAAGACCACATCTGGTTTCAGTGATGTTGATGTTATGTTGCCTTTGAACGTAAGCTGCCTTCCCAAGTTTGCTTGCAGCTCCCAGTCAGAGGCAGTGGTGAGCAGGCCTGAATATGTTCCTGGCTCGGGTCAGGGCTAATCTCTGGCCCTGACAAAGACGATGTGCATGCTCTGGTCCGGGAGGTGCTTGCTGCTGGTCATGACTTTGGAAATGTACTGTGTCACTGCCCTTTGCACTTGGTCATGGCAATCAATATTGGCCTTCTTCCAGGGCTTTTAATGCAGCTACTGAGGAAATGCTCCAGCATTCCCCTTCTGGGACATAGAGGGCACAATATAGTCTCACTCTTGTCCCTGGAAAGACACCTTTTTCTTTTTGTTTTTAACACTCCACGGAGAACCGGAGGAACGCCGCGCAACCCCGCCATTCCTGAACATCTGCAGAGTTTGGAGAAAACCCTTTTTCTCCAGAGGAAGACGGAACCACTGAGGCCCAGCTTCTTCAAACAACTCACTTCAGCCGATAACCCTTCTTCTACTCCGAGGACATCATCTTTCATCCCGCTGTAGGACGTCTTTCATCCCGCTGTAGGACGCTACTGTGGCCCCGCGCACTCATCCTGGAGCAACAGAAGGGACACATGCTGTCACGCTGTGCGACTCAAGTAAGAGAGCTACAGAGACTTTATATTTAGCGTGTGATTTTGTGACTTTTTAACTGTGACTGTGAACTTTGAGGACCGCCATGTCCTTTTTTGATAATCTGATCATTGATTGCTGTCCGTTAGTTTGTGGCAGCCACACGCTCGCAATACACCACATTCCTATCTGGAACAAAGACCAGCAGACAGTAGGCTGACCCCAGTTTGTCTTTCTGAGGGATAGGAAAGTAATCATTGTGTTCCTCCACACTCGCACACACACACACATACACCTTATACCTGTGGTAAAGTAACACATTGCCCTGTGAGCAACTCCTTAAGAGCAGTTTGCCATTACCACAGTCTAAACACCTACGTGTGTTGGCACAGCTACTTTGTTAGAGCATACAGTGTGTTTGATCCCGCTGGATGCCATCTTGTGTGTACTTTAAAGGAGCACATGAGGTTAGCGGTTTTGTGAATCATTGTCTTGCTCTAGTATCCCGCCTCAGTACTTGATGAGGTGTTGCACGTCCGCCATCTTCTCTTAAATTTCCCGCCTTACTCTTATCAGTACCTGGTGTGACGTGTTTCGCGTCCGCCATTTTAGGTCTTTGGTAAGGAGGCCCCCCCCAGGTGGTCACATCCGCCATTTTCTCTCTTTCTCTCTCGCGCCTCTGCCACCCTCGGCGCCTTTGCCATCACTCAAAAGAAGCAAGAGTCTCCAAAGGAGTACTATCGGTACCTTAGAGTTGCATACTTCCAAGGCTGCAAGGCACCAAGACTAGAGGAGGAACATGGCTTCAATGCCCTGTTTCTGCACAACCTCCATGTGACAGTGCAATACGATGTCGTGGCGTATTGTAGGACCAGGAATCTCCCTATGCAGGAGATCTGGAGGTATGCACAGATGGTAATGGAGATACGCGTGCGCCCAGCTAAGAAGTCTGAATGCGACGCCAGAGTCCTGGGGATCCAAGTAGTGTAAGACACAGACTTGACGCTTGAAGGCAATAAGATGCCTCGTGCCAAGACTGCTACCCAAACAGGACCCCAGAGGCACCAAACACCAAACCAACAGGGTGGATGGCAGAAACAAGGGGGTGAGAGGCAGGGAAGGCAGAAACAACAGAACTCTTCCCAACCAAAACAGAAAGTTGACCGGAACTCAAAGCAAGTGGGTAAGTATGACCAGAAGGCCCCAAACAACCCTAACAGGGGTGGCATGGGGTTGGAAATAAAGGAACTGATCCAAGTTTGCCTGGCAGAAGCAGTTTGATAATCTTAAAGAAAAGAAATCTAAGCAGTAGCATAGGATCCACTAAAAATAAATGCATTAACTTTGTTAGAATGTTAGAGGTTCTCCCCTTCAGCCCGAGCTGTTTCTCAACAGTTCCAGAGCTGCCTCTTTCTCTTTGAGAAGCTCTTTGAGTCTTCTGATCTGTTCACATTGTTTCAGTTCATCAGAGTCCATGGATGTTGTGGTTAAACTGTTACAGCCATTCCACCTCACGTCATGACCTCCCAAAGGGGTTAGACACCAAGCCCCCGTCAGCGTGACTAGACCAGGTACCATCCCCCTCCACAGGCAAAGTTTACTTTGTCGGTTGGGGAAAGAGACCTGGGGAGGTCAAGGGAGTCCACTCCCTGTTCCACTGACTCCCCTTTCTTGGCTTTCTTGGGCGACCTTGTCCGCAAGGGCAATGCCCGACACATATATACCTCTGTGGTGATAGGGGGGTGCGTCAGCACCCTCACCCTGCTTGAGATAAGCTTAATGAGTTCTGACATGTAAGCTCCTCCAAATTGAGGCCTGCAATGTTAGCATCACCAGCTACATGCAGGATAGTTCACCCATCACAAGACTGCATCACTGCTGCCCCATGTCTGAGGAATACCCTCCCTGACACCTTGAGGGCACCACAAACCACTGACTGTTTTAAAAAAGGTCTTAAGACATTTGTTTTTAGCAAAGCTTTTGGTCCCCCTTAGATGTTTTTGTTTAAAACTGCTCATCTTGTTTTTACTCCTTTCAACTACTCCTCCTTTGTTTTTAACCTGTAGCACTTTGAGATCTTTTGATGAAAAGGGCATTATAAATAAAATGTATTATTATTATTTATTATTAAGACGTGGCTGGGTTGACATAACCTTTCAAGAGATTACACTCGTTCATCCCATATACATCTGTGTCCTAGACACAGAGCCTTTGCTCATCAGACAGGACCTACTGGACAGACTGGCCCCACTCATTGACTGCCGCTGTGGGCACATCTGGGCTCAGATTGACACACCTAAACCACTAGTGCACCAGTTTCTGACAGCAACGTCGCTGTCATGGAGTCCAGAGCACCTCTGCCGATGCTAATGCCTCCTGTGGAAACCAGCTCTAGTGCTGGCCCCTCCACACTGCCAGCATACCTACAGCTGCTGCAGACTGATAGTCAAACCTCTTTTCAAGAACACAGGTCTTTCCTTTGCTCATTGAAAAATGTGAGCTCATCATTGTACAGCCCCCATATCATCGGAGGTGTACATTTTAATGGCACCTTGGTCCCTGAAGTGATTCTAAGGCTCTGGTCCAAGAAGTCTACCATTGTCCAAGACCTGTTTAAGACTTAGTGCCAGCACAACCCCTCCTTGACTTACGTACAATGAAGCCATCGCGTTCTTCCCGCAGGGTCACCACAGACCCTTCCTAAGGCACCTATATAAACATAATCCTTGTGTATTTGTGGGCCTCACTGAATCGATATATTTTAAATTCTACTGCTTGCAATTCATGTTGGGAATTAATAAACATGTATACATGTGATGAAGATGATGGAAAGTATGGTGTGGCAGTGTGTATGTTGGGAGGTGGTTATTTAGTCACGGCAAATAAAGAGAGGGAGAGATGGAAGAGACATCTTCTTACATTTAAGAAGTCAGTTCAAAGGCTTTGCAGCTGACACCTTCAGGCTACAGCATTGCACTACTACTGTTTCCACACACTCACACACACACACACACACACACACAAATGTAGTGGTCTGGCCAGTTTGTGAATGGAGTTCAAGTTCACAGGTACAGACGGGGAGTTGTTAAGGTGGTATGTGCCCAGAGCTATGAGCCCTCTCTCCCTGACAGACTGGCTTCAAATCAGGGTCAGCTGAGGGACAGGGGAGGGGTCCCAGCACCTGTCGCTTCAGTTCCCGCAGGACAGGTTCCATACTGAAGGTGCTGAATAGCCCAGTCACTCTTTCAGTGACAGGCTGAGGAAGTCTTTCCATGCTTATACTCTGGTGGTGCTGGCTCACTGCATTCAAAATTATATTTAGAAAGTCAGCTCCTCAACAAACAGTCTATCATTTTGGGAAATGCTTTTTTTTGCCATCCTATTTATGAGAAAACTGGCAGTAATTTGAGGTTTGAGTGACTAGATTTGCGGAAAAAATGGCAGAATTGGACATTTGCAAGAATCACATTGATCAGTGGATTTATTCACAAGATACAGATTTTGCATGGGTAAGTTCTTTGACATGCAAATCTGCAGAGTGGACTCAAGTCACATGACATGGAATTGAATCAGACTCGAGTCACAAATTCAACTACATTGGCCATAACAAAATTTAAGAGGACTTCAAATATGACTTTTAAAACACCAATTACTTTTGTGGACTTGAGCCTTTTGATTTGAAAATACTTGATACTTTCCACCAAGCCCAAAGATAAAAAAAAAAAAAAGTGCACCATATATCAATTAATTTCTCTTAATTTCTTGAATCAAATAACACTATTCATTCCCAGAAAGTTGACACTTAAATTCTTTTGATCCATTTTGTTTGAAACCGACTGCATCCAATCAAGTTGCAGGAGAGAACCATGAGAACGGAATCGGTACTGAGCGCCAATTTTAAAAAACAATACCAAAAGTTATTGCAGTGATTATGCAGTGGTTGGCAAAATCCAATTGCAATATGCAAAACATGAAAATTACAGAGATGCAACAACAATGTCCAACAAACTTTTTGAAACTAACAGAAATTTTAAAAAGCATTCATAATTTTTGCAAATATTATAACTGTTAAAAAATAATAATGACTTGGAACTTGACTTGAGACTTGTCAGGCTTGACTTGGGACTTGAGAACAAAGATGTGACTCTGACTTGTGACTTGTAAAACAATGCCGTGCTCCACCCTCTGCAAATTTGCACTGTTTACTAATGACAAACTATCTTGTCAATGCTTAACTTTGAGGGAATGGAGAGAACCAGACTGTCCAAAGTTGAGGAAGTTGGTTACCATATTAGTTATGTCTTTCTATCCAGTTTTCACAAGTTCCAAGCTTCCAGCTCCACTTGTTGTATTTCCCAAGTACACACAATGAATATTGCTGAGATCAAGCTGCATGGTTAGGTGTGGAAGAAATCCACAAAACATATCTTTCTATATTAGCCACCTTACTGGCACCTGACCATGTAGGAATAGTACCCTTCAAAACTTTACCATAGTGTAAAAAAAAGACTCTGTTTACTCAAGTAAAAGTGCAAAAGTATTGGCATCAAAATAAACTTTTGTCACGATGTATTATGCAGGACAGGGATTGGACAGAAATTCAGACAGATGAGGAGGCAGCAGGATAAAGTCGGTGCTTTCCCCCCCCCCTTTTTTAATGCCTCTGTGATGGATGTACATACGTCTGTCAGTCCCATCCTTGTAAACACTGTATCTCAAGAATGCTGCAAGGACATTTCTTCAAATTTGGTACAAATGTGCACTTGGACTCAACAATGAACTGATTAGTTTTTGGTGGTAATAGGTCAAAGGTCAAGGTCACTATGACTTTGTCTGTCTCATCCTCATGAAAATGGTATCTCAGCAACGCCTTAAGGGAATTCTCAACAATTAAATTACTGGATTTTTGTTGTCAAAGGTCAAGATCAGTGTGACCTTGCATCTCTCTCATTCTCATGAACACTGTATCTCAAGAACACCTTAAGGGAATTTCTTTAAATTTGCCAAAAATGTCCACTTGGACTGAAGAATAAACTGATTAGAATTTTCTGGTCGAAAGTCAAAGGTCAAGGTCAGTGTAACCTCACAAAATATGTTTTTGGCCATAACTCAAGAATTCATGTGCTAATTATGACAAAACTTCACACAAATGTCTTTTTGGATAAAATACTGAAGTGGTGACATTTTTTATCTAAAAGGTCAAAGGTCAGCTTCATTGTGACATCATAATGTTCTGCATAAAACATAAAAACATAACTTTTCTTGCCATTATTCAATGTCTTATCTCAGGGACAGAAGGGGAGACATTTGGTCATATATTTAATTGGTGGGTGCCTATTTTGAAACTGTGCTGATTGTATATATCTTCTGTGCTGTCCCAGGGGGGCAATGGGTGTGAAGCATCCATGTTTTCACAGACATGGTATAAACTGTGAGAGGAACTGATTGATGCTCGGAGGCATACAACTGCGGGGCAGTAATTCTAGTTTTGGAGAAGCTTAACTCTACGGCAGTAGGAGTCCAAGTTGGTGTAGCAATTATTGTAGCAGATTTAATCATTAATAACTAACTGAGTCTTGTGATCTAAAGGTTGCTATGAAGTTCTTGGGCTAGTGTACAGTGACTTGGTATTTCTTCACACAACAAATCGCAAGATCAATTTATAAATGACATATTTTTTGAACAACTTATTACACAGCTAAACTACTAAACAAACAAGAAAATGAATAAATGATGAATAAATGTGTAATGAATTGTAGATTATGATGAATGAATAATGAATAATTACTGAGCACAATGAATACAGTGATGAACAATTTCTGAATGAAAGGGGACCATTGTGTAAACCACGCAGAGTCAGTGACTGACATCTTTGATGTTTACTAGTTAAACTGATTTAACAGATTCACACACTGTCTAGCTGTTTCGTATTTAAGATGCACCAGGCAAGAGTGTGAAGAAATTCAATAATAAAGAACATTTTAGGGGGAGATCCCAGTTTAAAAGTGCTGTATGTAACTCTGGACAAAGATAGTTGATTCTCATTCTCAGTCTCATTCCTAAGTTGTCAAATAGCGATACTTTGGTTTATTGATTTGGTCCAACATTCTAGACGTCAGCTGGGTCTGCTCGCAGCAGAGACAGGATCAGAGGCACTGGAGCAGAACAAGAGAAAAAGAGTTCAAGAGGGTGACTCTTGGGCTCTTGGTGGTTTTATAGACGGTACAGGCTTTAGCAGAGTTCTCAGTGGGCCCAGAATGCATCTGTGGTTTTACAACGATTCAGGTCAGCTTGAGACCCATTTTGTCACAAATTGGCTTTTTATCATTGACCAGTCAATCTGTGTCCCTGTTTGATCTCTGCAGGCATTTCTTGTGTTAAAGTGATCAAGATTTTCTGGGAGTTACAGCTATAGTCAACACCATATTCACTACAAAGTGCAGTAGGTCCAGCAGGTAACAGGAAACCTCACTGCAATGATGATGAAGTGGCAAGAAACCTGGCCTGGTAATTGTATAGCTGGATCTGATCAGAGAGAATGGGAAGCAGGATGGTTGATGCAGGTGAGGAGGTGAGCAGGGGAAGGCATCACCTAGTCCAAATTCTCGAGATAGTAGATTACAATATCACAGAAGATACACATTTTACACATACAGTATTTGTCTAAGGATTTGTCCGGGGACTTTTGAAAAAAGGGGTAAAACAATGTGCTGAATATGTTAATATGAGTGAAAAACAAATCAGCACAGACAGAAATATCTATTTAGGAGCTTACTGTATGTAAAAACACTTCTAAAAAACCTAATTCAATAAGAAAGAAAGACAAGGAGTTCGCCTCCATCATGGCAGCCCACAGTTGGCTTGTTTGTGTGCAAAATGGGAGAAAATGTATTTAATATCTGGAGAAATAGGAAGGTTTTAAATGATACAACAGTTTGTGGATATCTGTGGATTTAATTATGTGTTTGGACTATTTTGCTGGATTTAGATCAACTGGACCTTTGGGAGTGTGTAAGAAATTATATGGAAGCACTGTAAACTGTGATTTGGTCTGGAGAATATGAACTATGGATCAGGATAACATTTCATAGGTGTGTTTTACTTGTTTGTTTTTTTATTCCGACAGATCATTAATTGAGCCTGCTGTGGTGGTTGTAGCTAAAAATGGTCAGCAATAATGGAACCGCAAGGAGCGTAGCTTTCCAGCGATAGGTCAAGGATGACTAAACCACTTAAATAACAAATTCAGCTGTGGTTTTATCATAATCACCAAAATCTCTGTGGGAGGACAATTGGATTTCTAACAGTTTTATTAACTAGTTAGCACTTTGAACATTAAAGCAATTGTTCTAAACTAACTCTCATGTTATATATTAAATATTAAGTAACATACTAAATATTCAATGCAGCGATCAAAGTTTCATTTTATGTGGTGGAAACTATATGATTATGCTTCCCTCAGCAGAAGTTATAGCAACTCAGGAGAGAACTTATGTCCACAGTCAGGCCAGAATACAGTTCAAAATCACTTATATCTTTGAAAATAGAAATAAATGCTGATCTCATTTTCAGGACTGATACTCACAAATAGAGGGATGTGTATGTTTATGTACTGTGTGTGTGTGTGTGTGTGTGTGTGTGTGTGTGTGTGTGTGTGAGTGTGTGCACGAGCAGTGAGGAATGTTAATAATGTCCAGATGTGGGGAGGTGAGAGAGTGAGGCACGGCATTTCATGGTGACTCACTGGAATTTTACCTGTGCCTGTGCACTACAAGCTCCACCCTCAGGATGTAGGCCGCCTCTCTTTTAACCTAACCCAACTGTATGATGGCAAATGTCTACAAAACAGCATTTAGAGTATCATGGGAAATTCTGACTCTCCAGCCAAACTATAGAATAATGCATATAATGTGGAAAGTCTTATCAAAATGAATCAAATTCAGTTCAGAACTAGCCTCAGGTATTATTTCTGAAGCTGAGGAGGTCAAGTGGCTGCTGAGCCCTGTGGCCTTATGATAAACAGCTACACCTGCTGAGCAGGTGCTCACATAACAAGTCAATATACTTCAGCTTATGTTTCTTTACAACACTTCTGAAAATAGCTTTTAATCATATCATCTATAGCAGTGGTGATTTGGTATGGAAATTCTGGTGGGGCCATGCAGGAAAATCTTACAATGCAATCCAGAAATACCACATATTACTCTCATACCATCACAACAAAAACACAGTAGCAAGTGAGAGAGGGGACCACAGCACCTTTGACGACAAAATTGCAGCTGCATAATGCCATCACACAAACAATGCCAATCTGGCGACATACAGTACAGGCCAAAAGTTTGGACACACCTTCTCATTCAATGCGTTTTCTTTATTTTCATGACTATTTACATTGTAGATTCTCACTGAAGGCATCAAAACTATGAATGAACACATGTGGAGTTATGTACTTAACAAAAAAAGGTGAAATAACTGAAAACATGTTTTATATTCTAGTTTCTTCAAAATAGCCACCCTTTGCTCTGATTACTGCTTTGCACACTCTTGGCATTCTCTCCATGAGCTTCAAGAGGTAGTCACCTGAAATGGTTTTCCAACAGTCTTGAAGGAGTTCCCAGAGGTGTTTAGCACTTGTTGGCCCCTTTGCCTTCACTCTGCGGTCCAGCTCACCCCAAACCATCTCCATTGGGTTCAGGTCCGGTGACTGTGGAGGCCAGGTCATCTGCCGCAGCACTCCATCACTCTCCTTCTTGGTCAAATAGCCCTTACACAGCCTGGAGGTGTGTTTGGGGTCATTGTCCTGTTGAAAAATAAATGATCGTCCAACTAAACGCCAGATGGGATGGCATGTCACTGCAGGATGCTGTGGTAGCCATGCTGGTTCAGTGTGCCTTCAATTTTGAATAAATCCCCAACAGTGTCACCAGCAAAACACCCCCACACCATCACACCTCCTCCTCCATGCTTCACAGTGGGAACCAGGCATGTGGAATCCATCCGTTCACCTTTTCTGCGTCTCACAAAGACACGGTGGTTGGAACCAAAGATCTCAAATTTGGACTCATCAGACCAAAGCACAGATTTCCACTGGTCTAATGTCCATTCCTTGTGTTTCTTGGCCCAAACAAATCTCTTCTGCTTGTTGCCTCTCCTTAGCAGTGGTTTCCTAGCAGCTATTTGACCATGAAGGCCTGATTCGCACAGTCTCCTCTTAACAGTTGTTCTAGAGATGGGTCTGCTGCTAGAACTCTGTGTGGCATTCATCTGGTCTCTGATCTGAGCTGCTGTTAACTTGCCATTTCTGAGGCTGGTGACTGGATGAACTTATCCTCAGAAGCAGAGGTGACTCTTGGTCTTCCTTTCCTGGGTCGGTCCTCATGTGTGCCAGTTTCGTTGTAGCGCTTGATGGTTTTTGCGACTCCACTTGGGGACACATTTAAAGTTTTTGCAATTTTCCGGACTGACTGACCTTCATTTCTTAAAGTAATGATGGCCACTCCTTTTTCTTTACTTAGCTGATTGGTTCTTGCCATAATATGAATTTTAACAGTTGTCCAATAGGGCTGTCGGCTGTGTATTAACCTGACTTCTGCACAACACAACTGATGGTCCCAACCCCATTGATAAAGCAAGAAATTCCACTAATTAACCCTGATAAGGCACACCTGTGAAGTGGAAACCATTTCAGGTGACTACCTCTTGAAGCTCATGGAGAGAATGCCAAGAGTGTGCAAAGCAGTAATCAGAGCAAAGGGTGGCTATTTTGAAGAAACTAGAATATAAAACATGTTTTCAGTTATTTCACCTTTTTTTGTTAAGTACATAACTCCACATGTGTTCATTCATAGTTTTGATGCCTTCAGTGAGAATCTACAATGTAAATAGTCATGAAAATAAAGAAAACGTATTGAATGAGAAGGTGTGTCCAAACTTTTGGCCTGTACTGTATATTATCATATCAATAGCACCACCAAATGACAGTGTTCAAGATCTCACAATATTAAATACTCAAGATCGAACAAACAACGTGACAACAATAAAACAGACAGGTGAACAGCTCCTTCGGGGAGCCCACGTGGGGTTGTGTCCCCCACACACACCCACAAATTCCACTATAATTCAAACAATATGTAAACTACATTATCAATTCCACTTAGGATAAAAATAAATTAGACCCACCGATGAGGATCACTTCTTGAAGAGGAATGACGCTCTGCAGTCCTTCATGTGCACAAACACATATTGTGTCAAAAATGCACCTGAAAATGCCGGGGTTTAACGAGCCAGCAGACTCATCATGTCCATGCAGGGCAATTTCGCACTTGCCACAAAGTTTTATACAGCTTATCATTCTCCCAAGAACATACCCATTTTCTTCAGTCTGTCGGTTGTGCTGTTCAATGCCACGTCGGTATGCACTGTCAAGCTGAGATGCAACATTTGTTTTCCCTAAAAGACCTAGCTTGATGGCATTATCCACATGAGATGCACAGCTTTTGTGTTTTACCAGCCTTTCTGACAGATGTTTCAGATCTTTAAACCCAGTGGTTGTCCAGACAGTTTCCCCTCCAAAGAGCAGACATGGAAAGCAGTAGAGCCCCTTTTTTGATGAGCTCCCGGTTAACCAAGTTTTCCGCTTAAACCACTCCTGGTTGAATGATCTAGTTTTGTCCTTTCCCTCTTGAGAAATGACTAAATCCTCCGGCCGATGTGGTCCCAAACATTTTATTTCTAACTTTTGTTCAAGTGGTAAAGTGCTAAATCACACACTAGCCAAGTAGTCCACTCGATTCATCATGCAATGAAACATGAATTAGCTATGTTACATTACGTACGTTAGCCAAGCTAGCAAGACCTGTGCAGTGCCCGCCCTTGCTTCAAATTAGCCAATGAGAAGCGCTCTGGGGCCCTGAACTTCAGGCCCCACTGCTGAAACTGAAGTATGCGCTGTACATGCGCACGCATGTGCAGCAGTTCACCAGTCCACAACACTGCAGACGCAGGGCCATCTCAGCTTTTCTCCATCGAGCAGAAACAGAGGAGGCGCATCAGGCACAACCAACTATTGACACACAACTACACTACAAAAAGTGTCTACAGAGGAAATTGTGTTCATCAAATGAAAACTGTAGACATTTCATAGGGGACAAAGTTGAATTTATTATTAACTTATGCTCAACGACATTTTTGACACAGGAAAACTTACAAAAGCTTATAGGGCCTAATCCTCCCCTACACAGCAGCGCCCTCTGGTGGCCCCTAATGCAAAGACCAGGTCTACTGTCAGCGCAGGCGGAGTGTAACCGGTGTAGTGGCAGTTTGGCTGACCGGCGGACAGTGCGCACACGTCACCAAAACTGCATCTGCAATCAGCACATAAATGTATTTCTATATCAACTGTCCTGTCACATCTGATGTCAGATCAAAGGGGATTGGCACTGTTTGGCACGTTTGGCATAATGGAAACCCAACCTGATTTGATTAACACAGCTGCAAACTAATGAGTTCACATCCCTCTCAGCCAACCACAAACAGCCACAGCATCAGATAGGGAGTATATATTCAGCATCTGTCATCTTAGAAAAGTCAAAAGAAAAGAAACAGAGTGACACTGTGAGAGAGAAAGAGAGAGCGCGCGCGCACAAGAGAAACGCAACATTGATTTACAGTTGTGGTGACCTCCTCCCAGGCTACCTTTGCATCATCAGCCCGTGGAGGTCTGCTCGCAGTTCCGTATATTCGGACACTGTGAGCTTGGACCTCCCGGACCAAAACATCAGTTTCCTCCTGGGAGAAGTTTGGCTGTCTGACGCTGCTGCTCTCTTCTGCCATGGCAAATTGAGTAAACTCTCAATATGCCTTCGCACGACGCATTTAAGGGTGAGAAGAGGGGCTCATTTGATTGATGTGATGTGTGTAAAACCCACTCCACGCCTTCTCTCCTCCCTCTTTCCGACTTGTGCAGGTAGGAGGGACGGAGGTGAGATAGAGGAGTAGCTGCGCCAGCGCGCACGGTGTGCCAAACTTGCAAAATCCACCTGGCTACACCCAGTTGGTGAAGCGCAGGTGCACTGCGCCCTATGGGGTGCCGTTTGTAAAGTGTCTCACACTGAAAATAACATCAACATTTTGCCACATTTAGCTTCAAACAATGTTTAAAAAAGTACTGTGAATTTTTTAACGTCACCTTTTACCACATTTACAGCAATATTTGTTAACTTAGAAATATATTAAATAGTTAAATCCAAATATTAAATGTGGCACCTAAATGTTAAATGTTAAATCTAAATCTAAAATCTAAATATAAATCTAAAAGTTAAATATAAATGCTAAATCTAAATATAAATGTTAAATATAAATGCTAAATATAAATATTAAATCTAAATCTAAATCTAAATGTTAAATCTAAATGCTAAATATAAATCTAAATGTTAAATGTTAAATCTAAATGTTCTGGGTGAAACTAAATATTTAGCTAATATGCAAATTCACACTGCCGGTCACCGGAAGTACCAAAATAAAAGCTCGAGATGGTCAGACTGTGTTTATAGAATCAAATAACGAATTAAAACCAACTTATTGGGGGAAATGGACACTTGAACATACATTAGCGTGATAATAACTACCTTAAATAACAAGAAACGTGTTTGGAGAAATTTTATTTGATGTGTACTGAGTTGAGATTTAGCATTTAGATTTAACATTTAACATTTAGGTGCCACATTTATTTATTTAGATTTAACTATTTAATATATTTCTAAGTTAACAAATATTGCTGTAAATGTGTTAAAAGGTGATGTTAAAAAATTCACAATACTTTTTTAAACATTGTTTGAATCTAAATGTGGCAAAATGTTGATGTTAGCTCTCCAGCGTGAGACACTTTACAAACGGCACCCCATAACGCCCCTGCCTCGCCCGGTCTGCGAAACTAGAGGCCCAGGTGTCAATCAGGAAGTGATAATTGCTGCCTGTCTCAGTAGAGAGCCCTTTGACTTGGCAACTGTCCCTCTCACACAGGTATGCAGACTCATTGCTGTGGTGTTTACTCTGGTAATGTTTTAATGAGCGCAGCATAAGGTTAAAATTGTGATTTTAATTCTTTTAGGGTGATGGCCAGACGTGAGCGTCCTGTCCTGTCACGGCATCACACAGAGCGATACTGACGGTAATGCTCAGCATTGAGTAGCTCAGGCTTGTACTAGCCTTTTGTTTGTGTCTCACCTGTGTAACCACCTGTCTGTGTGCTGCAGATGCTCATTGTGTTTACAGTATTTGTAACCTGTGTGGAAGCAGTAACGTTACCTGAAAGTTATAGTGCATTTACTTGTGTTTTGGTCCAGGATTGCCGTGTCCGCTGACGAGCTGCCAGGCTAGAGACCCAAAGACCAAATCCCAGTAAACAATATACATGTGTTTATCGGTATTTTAATGTACTTTTAGATGTGTAGTACTTATAATGTTGTCTTTTTAATACTTGATGCACGGGATTCCTCCCTCTGCTCCTGCATTATTAGATCACAGGAGTCTGTGTACCTTTGCAAAGTAGGCTTATATTTTATTATCTTTTAGTGTCTTTTTTAAATATGTGTAATGCATGGAGCGCTGGGCTGGCAACTAATGGATTTTGTGTTTTCTTTAAAGGACCAGGCCAGCCACTGTTTTCTACAGTTAATTTACTTTTTTGTGTTTGTTTTATATGATTTTAATTGTCCTCTTGACTCTGTGGGCAAGGCTATAGGCTTGAGGCGTTTGATGTAATGTATATTGTTTCTTTGGATGGTGGTTTCATTTAATGTTTCTGTTCTCTCTTTTATACCTACAGCTTGACTCTGTGCAAGGCCGGGTCCGTAGTGTCACACTGCCTCCTTTCTGTGGTGGGACTGCACGGGTGGTACTTTGTAGTGGTGTGTATACTTAATCGTGACACTGCATGATATTTTGTTGCGATAGATTAATAATTTGTAGTGGTGTGTATTCTTAATTGTGTATATTTTGTTGCGATTAATGAATAGATAGACATTAAGGTTGTAGTGCGTGCTACGGTGCTACAGTAGATTACTACCAACCTGATCTCACAGAAATACGTGAAATGACCACAACCTCTTAACACTGCATTCTGTGGTGGCAGCACGTAATGTGTTGAAATTACAATGCCAATGTAAAGTCAATTAGTCATCCATTGTCATGGTGTCCACACAGATTCCCTGATTCAACAACGTTCTGTATACAAACAAAAACACGAAAGTGTTCTTGATATTAAAACGGCAAATATATTCCTCTGTTATAATTTCCCACCACCAACAATAATAATAATTAAAGCTGCAAGCAGCTGTGACCGGGCCCTCGCTCTCCCGCGCCACCGTGGGGGGCCAGCAGTACGCATCACTGAAGCAGTTATGTGCAAACTCAGAGTAAGTTAACCCTGATGTGGTGTGACGTTTCATCTTCGTACTCCAAGAAAACCCCTATGGGGAGGGGTTTTTGAAAATTTCAAGGGGGACTATAGAGGCATATTGTCCCCCCCATGGGCAGCGCCCCTATCAGATGCAAGAGCTTACCATTCTTGACCTGTGTATCAATTTTCATGAGAATATGAGATCATTGAAGCCATCAAAAAGTCAAACGTATTTGCTGGTGAGGGATCGATAGTCGCCACGCCGCCACATGGACACCATTAGACGTAGCTTCACAGCGTTCATAAGGTAGCTTCACCAACTTGTTCTACATGCATTAGAAGTGGAATGAAGTTGATGCGGTCAACTTTGTGTCATCAGTACATGTTAAAGTAAAAACTGGTCACTTCCTGTTACCACCGGGGGGTGCTTTGAGTAAGGTGGGATATTAATATATCTGGCCGTTCAGGGCGGAGCCATCATCATGTCCAGCAAGTTTGAAGCTGCTGAGATCAAGTATGTGGGCATGAGGGTCGTTCCAAATTCGATGGCGAGAAAACGAAAAATTGCCAAAGTTTGTCACGCCCTAGCAGTCACGCCCCTTCACATAGAGTAAAGCTTTAAATAACTTTTGATCAGCATATTCTCAGGATGATCTGTATTTGAAGTCGATCGGACGAAATCCCTAGGAGGAGTTTGTTCAAACATGTCAAAAATTCAAATCAAAATGGCTGACTTCCTGTTGGGTTTACAGCATGGGTCCAAGGATTTTTTGTGCATCTTGGCATGTTCTATGGGCCCACCAATTTTCATGTGTGTAGGTGACACTCACAGGCGGGGCTTGAGGCACAAAATTTTCTAGGGGGGCGCTATTTCGCCATTTGGCCCCGTCCACATACAACACTGCCGAAATATCAAATTTTTCGCCAGACCAAATGCGTGTGCCAAATTTGGTGCGTTTTTTAATTTGGGAAAGGGGCCAAATTGGGGATTATATTCCTAATAATAATAATAATAATAACATGATAGTTCGGTTGTACTGGATATTTGATATATTCAGTAGATTTATTTTTTTACGACACTATTTGACAACTCTACACCTGGAGTCCCAGAAACACAGTTTCTAGAGAACTTGCTAAAATATCTGAAATTAACCATCATCCTTACTTTTTCTTAACATATTTCATCGAGGTGCAGTGTCATTACTAGTTCGGCTTTACTAGATATTTGATATATTTAGTAGATCTATCTTTTTACGGCCCTATTTTACAACTCTATTTTACAAGCCACAAAAACCTACCATCCCAAAAACGCTGTCTTTTGAGTACTATCTAAAATATCTGAAATTAGCCAACATCCTTACTTTTTCTTAACATAGTTCATCTAGGTGCAGTGTCATTACTAGTTCGGCTTTACTAGATATCAGATATATTCAGTAGATATCTTTTTACAACCCTATTTAGAACCCTACTTTGCAAATCAGAAGAACTACAACTATGTTTCTGATATGAATCAAGCTGCATGGCGCAGTCCTAGGGAATTGTAGTTTTTGAAAAAGATAAATGTTTTTCCTAGATTTGGAAGTTGTAAATACTGAATTGAGAGTACACTGTGGACTTTAAGGGGATGGTAAACACACTTGTGTAAGCCTGTCTAACCCTAACTCTAAATATCTAATTTCTAAATGGGTGAAAATTATATTAATCCATATTTTACCCATATCTGACAGCACCCCCAGTTGTTGACTACACTCACATGATAGTTGAGGTCAAGAGCTCTCTATAACAGTTGGTCCCATGTCTGTACCTCCTGTTGTTGCTGAGTTATATGCCTTCAAACATGTACCGAGGTCAAGGTTCAAAGGTGAATGGCTGAAAGCAGGAGCCATGCAGAATCTTCATACTGACATGTGTTACTCTCCAGGTTGAGACCTTTCCATTGAAGTATTTGGTTTACCTCTACGGCAAAGTTTTGATTTTTTTCATTTTTTGGACACAAGCCATGCCAGGTCTAGTTTCAGAGAGCACTTTGAAGGCCCAGTGTATAAAATGAGTTTTGTTTGTTTGTTTGTTTGCTTGTTTTTTTTTTTTTTTTTATCTTTTTTTACTGTAGATAGTTACTAAAATGAGTCATCCTCAGACAATAAAATACTACGAAAAAGTAAACCAATAATAACAATAATGAAATAAGCAAAAATAATATTAAAATTAAATTGAAATTTTAAAATCTATTTACAGAGTGGAATGGTAGCCTAACTTAGATACAATTTATTGTTGCTTAGATACTATTTAGCCTATTATTGTATTTACTTTTAGCATGTTCTACTTTTATCTACTGTAGGCTATATGTTTTACTTTATTTAATAATGAATTTATTTGATGTTAGGCCTACATCTTAATATTTTATGTCATTTATCATAGTTTAGTTCTTAATTCCAGTGTTTCCTCATTGGGAACCGTGTGCGCTGGGGGGCGGCCGCTGGTTCTGTGGCGCTGGCTTGGGGTCCGCTCTCCCCTGGTGGAGTGGAGGGTGGCCGGGTTGCCGCCTCCCGATGCGGACGGCTCCATGTGATGGTGTTTCCTCTCTGATTCTTCCGTGCTCAGCCGTATTTTTTTCTTCTTATTTATTTATTTATTTATTAGTGGTGTTTGGATTTGGTTACGGCAGACGAACGACAATTTGAAATGGAATGAAACCCACAGATGGCAGACAGTAGCTACAAAACAGTAGTCAAATGCGCCCCATCCGCCCACAACACAATGCTCCTAAAGCCCTACGCTATCAAAAGCTGGCAAAACACATTTATTTTATTTTATGGCCTTGACATTAACCTGTCATATTGTTGAGTTATCAAGGACACTTCCATGTTTTTGTGTGTATACAGGACTGTTAAGGATATCATTGAAGAAAACGAGGTTGACGTGACGTTATTGAATCAGGGAATCCGTGTGGACACCACAACAATGGATCCTAAGTGACTTTACAATGGCATTGTTTCCGTGGTACCGGCGCATAATTTCAACCCATTAGGTGCTGCCACCACAGAATGCGGTGTTCAGAGGTTGTGGTCATTTCACGTATTTCTGTGAGATCAGGTTGATTCCTACCCTCCTTTCTGTCTGTCTGCTGTATGTGACATATGACTTGACTTGTGACTTGCTTGACCTGAGCAATGACTCGACTTGACTTCCTTGACTTATAGCAGGGACTTGACTTTACTTGCTTGATTCTCACCACAGCTAACTTGGGACTTGCTTGAGACTTGAAGGTAAAGACTTGAGACTTGCTTGTGACTTGCACATGTGTGACTTTCCCCCATGTCGTCCCATTTTACACTGTCCCAAACCCTAAATTGTCCGTTACTCCCGCTCTATAAATACATCCACTGCTAGTAATTTCGCTGATGCTTACACTGCCTCATTTTTTAAAACCATAATTGGTTATCCCCATCACTTGAGCACAGAACGACTAATCACAGCGTTCAATTCAGTCTGTGGAGACATTTTGGAATCCGTTGCCCCTCTGACACTCAGAAAATCGCACACTAAAAGTCAACCATGGCTGAAAAGCCAGACCCGTGCTCTCAGGCAACTTTGACGACAGGCAGAACGCACATGGAAAAAAGACAGACTTCAGGTCTCACTTGACATTTTGAAAGGCACCCTGGCAAACTATCAGCAATCTGTTAAAGCTGCAAGAGCAACATATTTCGCCAACATCATCTCCAGAAACTCTCACAGTCCAAAAGTGTTGTTTCACACAATAGAATTGTTCTCAACCCCAATGCTGCTACCTGTCCCACACCCATTTGAGAGGAATTTTTAAACTTTTTCTCCTCAAAAATTACTCACATTCAGTCAAATATTTCATCGCCTGCCAGTGATCCCTCCCTGGTGTCTACCGGCTTTGCCGTCTTTACTGACTTTCAGCCTGTGTCTGTGTCGAAAATTTATGATATCATCTCACACCCTAAATCCACGACCTGCCCCTTGGACATTGTTCCTACACTCCTCTTAAAGCAACACAATAGCGTTTTTTGAGCCCTCAAAATATGTATTCAAGATCCTTGTGATGGTACATAAACTTACAATAGGTTGGAGGACACCTCCGTCATTGCTTGAGAGCGTCTGTTTCGCTTGTACTGGCACTATGCAGTTTCGGGGTTTGGGTAGGAACCAGGACACAAAAAGGACTACAAAATTTGGCTGCTTTACGGCATACGTCATATCCCCCTCCTCTCGTTAGAGTAGCGTAGCCGAACCGAGGTGAACAAAGTTAGACGTGGTTGTCATGGCACTCATTTCGGTTAGCGGCTCGGTGGAGGAGACACTGAGCTGCTCAGGAGAGCTCGCTGCTGCCGCTGCTGTTGCTGCCGCTGCTGGGCTATCCCTGGTTAGCGACTCAGTGGAGGAGACGTAGGATGGAGGCTGTGTTAGCCGCCACTCAGGCCTGAGTAATGGTAACCAAGCTGGCGACCTGGACAGCAGCAGTCACGAATCTCCCCCCAGCAGTGAGGACCAGGCTGGTGATAGTGAAAGCGGTGGCAGGTGCCTAGGGAATGACGGTGGAGTCCAGGTGAATTGTTGTGGTAACGTTAGCTGATGTAGAAGTTACTGTGGCAACCCAGTTACCGGTGCAGGGAGCCAGACTAACATGACTTGTTGCCGCGGTTGTGCTAACATTAGCCAGGGTTGGGCTAGGTGTTGGACCAGGGTTTATTTCTACATCTCCAGCCACAAGGAGAATGACTGTGAGATGCACATGCCCCATGAGATGGCCGGGTGCCTTTGTATGTTGGTGTTTATCTGGTGGCATTCTTGCTCGGTTAGCGTTCATGAATCTTGTAAACAATAAGTGCTGGCTGCCCTTAGCTGGAGAGTAGGCCTGATCATAACTTTTAGACAGAAAGTGCAGATGTAGCGGGCACAGAAGTAAAAGTGAACTCACAAAAAGAAAGAGATGGCGGTACAAAGTTTGTTGCTTTTTGTAGCAAGAGCGCTGGAGCACCGAACCTGCCTACCTGTGTCCGCTTATTGTCCGGCATCTCAGTGTCCGCCATCTCAGTGTCAGTGTTTGAACTTGCCATTGCCAGGCTGTGTTGTTGTGCATTACATGGCCAGCTTCAGGAGTTCACCAGTATGATTGGCTTGTCAATAAATGCACGCGCAGACAAATTGTCTTCAATTAAACAATAACAAAACAGAGGTTATTGTTTTTGGTCCCCCCAACAACACTAGCCTGGCGTTGTCAGACCCAATTCGCAAAACGCGAATGGGTCTGAAAACGGTCTGTACATTTCCTCTATTCCTGAGGGGCGGTATCAACGGCTGTCACTCAAAGTGCCCCTTCACGCAATTGGAAAGACGGAAAACCAATCAGAGTAAACAAAACGTGTGATGTAGGCTAGCACAACACCACTGTAAACAGACCAGCAAGCAAGTGCAGTGTGCAGCAGTGATGATGTCTAAAAAAGAGTGTTGCCGTCTTTGTGGATTTCCTCCTCACTGTGGACTCCAAGTTGCATGGCTGTGATTCCCAGCTTGGTTGCTTCTCTGTCCTGCTCCTCCATGAGAACAACTAGCGGAGAAACAACAATAGCCACTGGGTTTTCACTGAGTCCCATCTTTTTCCCGATCAGCGGAGCCAGTTGATAAATTAAACTTTTACCAAACCCCATAGGAAGGACGGCAAACACATCCTTCTTTTCAATAAAAGCTTTCAGTGCAGCCATTTGTTCTGCTTTTAAAGAAAATGTACATTCCAGTTCGTTCAACACATTTACCATAGCAGTTTCAAAATCAGTAGCCACGTTGGTTGTTTACGAAATGCATTCACTCCGCTCCTTGTCCCTCCTATTCTGATGACGTGCCTGCCCCAAAGTAATAAATGGTCGTGACTGGTCCAGTAAGCTTTAACCGATGCCAGAATGAGCCTTTATGATTGCATGGCCAGACTGATCTGCGGAGCAAAATCGAATATGAGCTTGCGAGATTAGGATGGTTTCACCAGGCTGCAACAACACAGCCAGCATAGTCAGTCACATAGGACCACTCACATCATATTTTCATAACCATGCCAGGAATCTTGGTGTCATTTTTGACTCTGCCTTTAAATTTGACAAACAATTCAACACTGTGGTGAAGGACTGTTATGTCCAACTTAGGAACATTGCAAAACTCAAGGCCATCATCTCACACAATGACCTCAAGACCGTAACCACTGCATTCATCTCCTCAAGACTCAACTACTGTAACTCCCTATACTTGGGTGTTTGCCAATCATCTTTGTCTCGTTTGCAGCTGATACAGAATGTGCAGCAAGACTTCTCACTGGTGCCAGGAAAAGAGACAACATTACACCAGTGCTAGCATCCCTGCACTGACTACCCATCTAATTCAGGATATATTTTAAGGTTCTTTTATTTGTTTTTAAAGCCATACATGGGCTGGCACCTCAGTATATCGCTGAACTCCTCCTACTCCAACTCCTGACCTCTTAGATGCTCCGAACATTGTCTTTTAACTGTCATGATTGAGGCTGGTGGGTAAAGGGGGATCGTGCCTTTGCAGTCGCTGCTTGAAAGCTCTGGAATAGCCTTGTGTACATTTTGTATTGCTATAAATTTGTGTGTCATTCTTTTATCTTGTACAGCACTTTGGTCAGCTGTGGTTGTTTTAAAATGTGCTATATAAATAAACTTGATTTGATTTGATTTGATTTGATTTACCCTGTAAGAACACAAACTGTTTGTTGAAAAATATATTTGTATCCATAAATGGACACTCATGAGACAGAATTTGCTCTAAAAATGGTAAATGGTAGAAAACTGAAGGAAAAGACACCAAACTGTGCAGAGAGTGTAAGAGGTATCCAAAATGGCTCAACCCTTGTGCCTAAGTCAACACTGGTCTTGTGTCAAAGATCAGCACTAACCCCCACTGGCTTATAGTTAGAGTGATGCCAACTGAGGAACTGAGTAACAGCTCCAATTGACCCATGAAGCACTTTGCCAAGTCTGTCAGCCATACATGGACCAGTGCCAGCCCACATTTGGTTCTCTGGTTCTGCAACACGGTCGACCCAACACTCAGCTACAGTTGGCCCAACTTGCCTTTCTATCTGAGGGGTGAACTTTTTAAAAGCAGGACAAACAATCACTAAAACCAAGATAAACTTATTTATAAAATTATACTTAGGCACAATACCCATTTTTGCCATTTTTTTTTAGAAGTAATAGCTGCTGTGCACAATTACTTTCAGCAAGCACTGATTTGGTAATATGCAAGTTAAACAACGTCTAGATGTCCTAGTTATAACCACCTTTGGTTGTAAAGTAAAAGTATTTTCGATGTCTACGTTACTGTACATAAAGTAAATTTTCCAAGATGATTTAAATGACTTTATTTCACTGTTAAGCAGAGCATAACTATATGTTAAAATCAAATAAAATTCTTTAAAAAACAATTTCACTGCATTCACTGTTGATTGTTTAAAAACTTGCAACTGAATGTAGCCTGATTTTAACCTTCTTTTTAATCTGCAATTTTTTCTTGTGTGTCAGCAGGTCAGCACAAAGAGAACATGCTTTGAGCTTGAATTCAATAAAAAGGGAAATGGAAATGGTGAATTAGTGAGATTCAACCAGTTTTCATTGAGGATTGATTGGGTGTGGTGCAACCTGGATAGGCACCAAATGATTTAGATAATGAATTGTTTTGCTATCTAGAGGCGCTCAATGCTTTTCCTATGGCAGAGTGACTCAGAGCTTAAGTAGTTGGATTTGCATAGTGTTTAAACAAAGGAAGCAACCTCACTTTTTTGAGGATCAGATTTATGATTTAGGAAGACAGAAAACCAAAGGTTTCCTCTGAGGCACAGGGAGGTTAATATGATGTCACCAAACTGACTAACTGACTTCAGCACTGTGAGCAGGAACACTGAAAATAATCACGTGATCAGGACAGCAGCCTCACAACACTGACTCATAGCAGTTTGATGTTCTGCTCGAGCCAAATTCAATTTAACTTTCTGTGGGAGGTTTTGTGGTCCTACTCTCCATCTGTGTCTCAAAGGGAAAATCCCCCCTCAGAGGAATAATGCTAACTTAATGGTAACGGAGAGTTCTGTCATGAATTGTGAGCACGCAAATATCTTTCACAATGCTCTAAACAAAAGAGCTGTGACCTTCTTCATGGCCTGAAGAAGTAAGTGGAGCTGCAGTGACAATACCCAGATTGACTCTATGGGCTCTCGTTTCGCAGACCGGGCGAGGCAGGGGCGCAGCGCACCTGCACTTCACCAACTGGGTGTGGCCAGGCGGATTTTGCAAGTTTGGCACACCATGTGCGCTGGCGCAGCTACTCCTCTTTCCCACCTCCGTCCCTCCTACCTGCACAAGTCGGAAAGAGGGAGGAGAGAAGGCGTGGAGTGGGTTTTACAAACATCACACCAATCAAATGAGCCCCTCTCCTCGCCCTTAAATGCACTGCGCGAAGGCGTATTGAGAGTTTACTCAATTTGCCATGGCAGAAGAGAGCAGCAGCGTCAGACAGCCAAACTTCTCCCAGGAGGAAACTGATGTTTTGGTCCAGGAGGTCCAAGCTCACAGTGTCCGAATATATGGAACTGCAAGCAGACCTCCACGGGCTGATGATACAAAGGTAACCTGGGAGGAGGTCACCACAATTGTGAATCAATGTTGCGTTTCTCTCGTGCGCGCGTGTGCTCTCTCTTTCTCTCTCGCAGTCTCACTCTGTTTCTTTTCTTTTGACTTTTCTAAGATGACAGATGCTGAATATATACTCCCTATCTGATGCTGTGGCTGTTTGTGGTTAGCTGAGAGGGATGTGAACTCACCGGTTTGCAGCTGTGTTAATCAAATCAAGTTGGGTTTCCATTACGCATGCCAAATGGTGCCAAACGGTGCCAATCCCCTTTGATCTGACATCAGATGTGACGGGACAGTCGATATAAATATACATTTATGTGCTGATTGCAGATAGTTGCATTGAATAGTGTTTTTTTGGCTATTTATTGCATTATTAATGTGCCTGACATTCTGGAAACCTGCCTGTGAGGTTTTGGCACTGTCCGTCGGTCAGCCAAACTTCGGCTTACATCAGCTGCGCTCCGCCTGCGCTGACAGTAGACCTGGTTTCAGCTGGCAAGCTTTTAGAGCATCTTTGGCGAAGCCTTTTGGCACGAAACTGTCACTGCGCCAAGCTGGATCTGGACACCTCCCCCCGCTGTGCCGCCACACCCATCTCAGCGCATCTTGGTCTGCCAAACTACCAAACTGAGCGTGCCTCGGGTTGCGCTGCTCGAAACTAGCTCTGCGCGGGGTTCGCCACCCTGCATCGCGCCAGGAAACTAGAGCCCTATGAGTGCTTTTTTTCTGTTGGTTGATGCATGGTAGCCAGCAATTTAAAAGCTCATTTAAATACTCCAAACACAGTTAATCACAGTCATCTTCCAACAAATTCAGTATCTACAGACAAGCTCATCAACAGCTTATTGCCTGGTAGCAAAACCAGCTGAGTAGTAGCCTGTGTTTGCACATATACAAGACTTTGACTCTGGGTTTTGCATTGCTCTCAATGAAAACAAAGGTAGACATAACAGTAGAACGTAGAATGTAGAAGAATAGTCAGGAGTGCCAATGGATATTTTAGTAAACCTCTCTATCTCACCTTCCTCTTTTTTTATTAGCAAGACCAGTTAGGTTGTGTTAGCAGGCTTCCCAGTTTAAGCTGGCATGCCCGTTGCTTTCACTATCTGTAAAAACAGCCGTAATTAATTAACGTTCACAGCGTGAACAACTTGACAACATTCCAAAGCTTCTGTCAAAAAACATCACACTGTAACATCACCCTACAACCACAAGTGATAGGTTGTCTTGACAGATAAGGTTAAGCTGATTGTGTCACTATAATTTTAGGCTTTGGTACCTTAAAGTTGCTTTGTTTGGCCCCAACCAATCACTAGCCGGTGATGTGCTCATGCTGCCATGGTCATTTTCAGTTGACATGAAAGATGTGATAATAGTTGGTGAACTTAATGATTTCTACGATAATTTATGCAGATACAGTAGATATTTTTGTAATACCTACCATACACTTTAGGGGACTTGAAAGACTAAAGTCCAACACCCTTTCACGTCTAAAGACAATGTGAGTTTTTAGAATAGAATAGAAAGAACTTTATTTATTCCAAAGGGAAATTCAGCTGTCCAGCAGCTCGTAAAAGACAAAAAAACAAAATAAAATACATTAAAATAAGTGCATAAATAGACATTAAATTAAAATGAAAGTGTCCACTACACAGTCCAGTCCAGTTATGAAAATTTGTTAGTGTGTGTGTGACTGGTTTCAGGACATATTAAACAGTGTTTTTGCCATGGGGATAAAGGATCTTCTGAAACGCAGTGAGATGAGCCAACTGCTGCTGATGCTCCTCTGTCGCTCCAAGAGACTGTGGAGAGGGTGTCTGCTATTGTCCATTATGGACCCGTCCCAAACCCCCCCTTAGCCCTACCCCTTGGCCCTACACCTAGATTTGCGCGTTCCCACGAGGGGTAGGGGTGTCCCAATTCCTTTTTGCGTGTAGGGGTAGGGGGCATAACTAGAGGTAGTGGGTATGAAACTAGCCCTTCAGAGCGAGGGATGTCAGATGCTGACTTGCCAGCGAGGGGTAGACGTTGCCATGGTTACCACAGAGCCCAGTTGAGGTGTGGGGTCCCTCAAGGCTCTGTCCTTGGTCCTCTTCTGTTTTCCATATACATGCTGCCTCTTGGCCAGGTTATCCAGACTCAAGATGTGCTTTACTATTTCTATGCAGATGACACTCAATTATACATGCCATTAAAAACCACAGATTCTTGCAGGCTATCTAATCTCTCATCTTGCCTCTTTGACATTAAATCCTGGATGTTTCAAAACTTCCTCAAATTCAACGATGAGAAATCAGAAGTCATTCTGTTCGGTCCCCCAAATTTCATTAACTCTGCTGGTGCTGGGAGAGCTGTCAAAGAATATTAAGCAGGCTGCTAGGAATCTAGGTGTTATCTTTGGTGCCAAACTCTCTTTTGATAATCAAGTCAAAAGTGTTGTTCAGTCTTGTTTCTTTCAGCTTCAAGATGACTGTGAAAATTAGGTCATTTTTATCACTCAAGGACCTAAAAAAAATTTGCTTTTATTTATTCGTGACTTGATTACTGTAATGCACTTTACTCAGGCACTTTACTTTAGTTGGTCCAAAATGCTGCTGCCGGATTCATTACTGGGACAAAGAGGTAAGAGCACATCACCCCTGTGCTTGCCTCCCTATATTGGCTCCCTGTTAGTTCTCGAATTGGTTTTAAAATTTTATTACTCACTTTTAAGGCCTTAAATGGTCTAGCTCCAACATATATTACAGAATATTACAGTATGTGCCCTCTCGTCCACTGAGATCCGCGGATGGAGCCCTGCTGGTTACTCCCAGGTCGTAGTTTGTGAAAAAGGGAGATCGTGCTTTTGCTGTTAGAACCCCCACACTCTGGAATGCTCTGCCTATTGAACTAAGGCACACTAAGTCCCTTGCATTTTTTAAATCTCGTCTTAAAACCTTTCCCTAAGTAAAAGCGTTTGTGAATGTTTGACTGCTTTTATTTTATACTGTTTTAATTTGTTTTCTGTATTTATTCTTTTTAACTGTGTTTTGCTTCTTGTTTGTCAGTCTTTTAGTCAATTGCCATGTCTGGTTTTACCTTATTTGGTTGTATCTCAAGCACTTTGTAACATTGTTAAAAAAAAAAGTGCTATATAAATAAAGTCTATTGTTATTCTATTTATTATCAAAGGACCTCAGTGTCCGCAGGAAGAACAGGCGGCTCTGCCCCTTCCTGTAGAGGGTGTCAGTGTTAGAAGACCAGTCAAGCTTCTCACCCAAGAGGACCCCCAGATATTTGTAGGTCTGCACCACCTCAATGTCCTCCCCCTGTATGGAGACTGGTTGATGGGTGACTTCTTTCTTCACCACCATCTCCTTGGTTTTGGCTGTGTTCAGCACTTACTGCACCAGCCCCTGAGGGCATCCACGAGGTCCCTGTACTCCTGCTCCTGATTGCTCCTGATACACACCACAATAGCTGTATCATCAGAGTATTTTTGTGTGTGGCAGGATTCTGAGTTGTATTTAAAGTCTGCTGTGTAGAGTGCGAACAGGAACGGTGCTAAAACAGTTTCCTGTGGAGCACCATTGCTGCTCCTGACCATCCAAGAGACACAGCTTCCAAGCCTCACATACTGAGGCCACTCTGTCAGGTAGTCTGTTATCCAGGAGATCAGGAAGCGATCTACTCCCATCCCCTCCAACTGGTCTCTCAGTATGGGGGGCTGGATAGTATTAAAAGCACTTGAAAAGTCAAGGAAAAAGATCCTCACACAACACCCTGGCTCCTCCAAGTAGGTGTAGGCCTGATGCAGCATGTAAAGAACCGCATATTCCACTCCCATGTGCTCCTGATAGGCAAACTGGAGGGGGTCCACAGCATCAGTGATCTCTGACTTCAGGAAATGGAGGACTAAGCGCTCCAGGGTCTACATAATGTGTGATATTAAGGCCACCAGTCGGTAGTCATTTAAATTGGCCACTTTGGGCACTAGTACAAGACGTTTTCCACTGCACCGGTGCTTTGCCTGTTTAAAGACTCCTGTTGAAGATCCACTAAAGGGCTCTGCTAGGTGGGCTGCACAGTCTTTCAGGAGCAGTGGACACACTCCATCTGGGCCTGCAGCTTTCCCTGTACGCAGTCTCCCGAGCTCCGCCCTCACCTCGTCTGCTGTAAAGGACAGTGGTAGTTGGCCATGAGTGGTAGATGTTGTAGCTGTAGCTGTAGTTGCAGTAGTGGGGGAGGGGCTACTTCCAGGTGACAGTGGAGAAGGAGCAGCAGCAGTAGGTGACACTGTGGAAGGGGGGATGGATGCAGAGGTAGGGTGAACACTGCTCCCTCCATCAAACCTGTTAAAGAACAAGTTGAAGTTGTTGGCTTTGTCCACGTCACCATCCATAAATAACCTGGCTATTCTTCTTTGAATAGCCTGTGATGTTCTTCATTCCCTTCCACACTTCTCTGTTGTTTTTCTGCTACAGCTTACTTTCCACCTTTCTTTTGTAGTCTACCTTTGCCTGTCTCAGTTTACCCTTCAATCAATCAATTTCAATCTATCATTTTTTTTTATAAAGCCCAATATCACAAATCACAATTTGCCTCACAGGGCTTTACAGCATACGACATCCCTCTGTCCTTAGGACCATCGCAGCAGATAAGGAAAAACTCTCCCAAAAAAACCCTTTAATGGGGGAATAAAAAAGGTAGAAACCTCAGGAAGAGCAACTGAGGAGGGATGCCTCTTACAGGATGGACAGACGTGCAATAGATGTCGTACAGACCACATCAGCATGATAAATCAACAGTAATCCGTATGACACAATAAGACAGAAAGAGAGACGGAGACAGAGAGAAATGCAGGACAGACAGTAATGATAAAAGCTTACAACAACATTAATTAAAGTAATAATATTATAATAATAATTATGGCTATTGTGGTACAAAATATTGAAAGTATATTTTTATATCTGACAGTATACATATGTGACAATAATCATGTGTATAATAACAGTAGAAGTATGACTAATGATAACAGCAGCAGGAGGCATCAGGCAGGACCATGGCAGCAGCACAACCACACGTCACACCATTGCAATATAAGTCAACCTGCGAGACAGTGGAGCACAAAGGCTCCGGAGAAGAAGCCGAGTTAGTGACATGCAGTACAGCAGAGTTAGCGAGATGCAGTAACAGGACATGAGTGTTAGCAAAGGAGAGAGAGAAGGAGAGAAGGTGCCCGGTGTATTATAGGGGGGTCCCCTGGCAGACTAGGCCTAAGTCAGCCTAACTAGGGGCTGGTACAGGGCAAGCCTGAGCCAGCCCTAACTATAAGCTTTATCAAAAAGGAAAGTCTTAAGTCTAGTCTTAAATGTGGAGACGGTGTCTGCCTCCCGGACCGCAACAGGAAGATGATTCCACAGGAGAGGAGCCTGATAGCTCATGTTGAACTTCCCTGAGCCTCTCCTTGTCCCCTTGCTTGCACGCCAGCTCTTTCTGGTGAGGAGCTGTTTGATATTATTGTTAAACCAGGGTTTATAATTGGGGAAACAGCAGTACAGTCTTTACTGTCATCACAGTGTTCCTACAGAAGTTTAGATATTCTGTTAGAATATCCACCCTACTGTCCATGTCCATGCTGTTGTCCTGTGATTCCAGTCATTCTGGAAACTGTCCAACTTCACCGCAGCTTTCTGTCATGATCCCCCACTGTGTCTGCCTGCTTTCGTCTACTTTCCAGGCGAGGCGCAGTTCATCGCCAATGAGTCTATTGACACTCGCGCTTCCATGATAATAAACAGAGAGCCCACATGGGCTGGCCGCTGCATGCAGCTTCTTCTCATTGGCCGGGGGGGAATGCAAGCACAGGTGACAACCAGTCATGTGGGTTATGGTCTCAATTTGTGTGACGCGGGAAAAGAGACAGAAATGCTGTGCAGTCCCGCGCAATGCGGGACGTTTGGTCACCCTAGCACTAGGTTGCTGGGTCTGAATTCTAGCAACAGTTTCATGGATGACGTCACACGCCACTCCCATTGCTGCCCGCGGTGGAATGTAAATAACCGACTGCCAACAGTTCAATATCCTGACAGCAGCTCTTGTACTTCACCGTGATATGTCAAGGATGACACCATTTATTGTTCACGAGCAGGATCAATCCCCCACCTCTGTTTTTGCCACTCACCTTTCCGTTCCTGTCCACTCGCACAGTAGAGACGCCTGTTAGGTTCACACAGATGTCAGGCACATTGTCATTCAGCCACGTCTCAATGAAGCACACTGGACTATAAGACTGGGGATTTTACAAGATCACTATTTGCAAGACTTTAACTAGATTCCTTTTGAGATTATTTCCCATCCTGCCCCTGATTATTGTACACTTTTAAACTGAGGTTTTTAACCCCTTTACCAACCACTGGAGCTTTCCCTCCGGATACAGTATGAGTGGAGGCTGAGGTTTAAGAGAACCTGGTTGATTTTAGGTGTAAAGTATGGGGACACATCAAATGAATGCATCAAATTCACACTAAGACTGTGTCCCACAACAGTCTGTTTAGTCAATCATTCTTTGTTTCTATTTAAGAGAAGACTATGAGCAAATGTTGTTGGTGTACTGATCATGAAATATACTCAGTGTTCTGGCACATGGGTGACAGTGACTTACAAGACAACCGAATGTTTTCCTTGAGGGTCTGTCATTTTGATCACTTTTTCAGACTTGATCGACAGGTGTTTTTTTTAATGTTATCAGTTAGCTTCGGTGGTTACCACTTGTATTTTCCATCCAGGCTTTCCGTCCTCCAACCAAATGTGGATTTTCTGGTTGCAGTAAATGACAAAACCACAGAAATGCTTTAAAGTTTTACCCCGGACTCTTCTGAGTGATGTCACAAAAATCATATCCATGTGTTTATTTTCACAGTCAACAAATCACTCAGGAGGAAGAATGGTCTTGTAATATGAATTATTTTCTGGTGCTGTTCATTTTGTAATTTTAGAAGGGCTGTTTTCAGGTGAAGCTGGATTATAAAGCCAAGTTTGCCTGTTATGGCTCATAGTTTCTGAGCTGGCTGTCGGTGAATGTTTCCTCTAACAGCCCTCATAGGTTCTGAACAGAAACTGTTCCCCATGTTAATGTCCCATATGAGTACAAATCACATTGTAAACACATTTTTGGCATCATGGACTCACCAATGGAAGGGGGTAAGGAGAGGTAGAGGGTGGTGCTAAAGTAAAGCTTTTTCAGTGTCATAAATGAAAAAGGGTTCATCCTCTAGAGAGTATGAATATGCTTAGTAAATTCCACTGCAATCTACACGGACTAACTTAAGGTTCATCCTCTTGGAAAAGTATTTTTCAAGGTAGTTTTATATGGTGATGAGATCCATAGTTGTTGAGATTTATTTGGTGCTTTCCTAGCGAGTTTCAGGAGCAGGACCACACCTCAAACACACCTCTTCCGTTCCCTATAAATGCCAACCTAACCTGCTCTTTCCTTTCGCTCCCGTCTTCTGCGCTGCCGGACCGAGAGCACAACACGGCCCGAGAGCCTTCTACTAGCCAAATAATATTCGCTCATTCACAAAGTAGTATTTTCTACTCACCGATACCGCCATGGACGTCGTGCCCTTGTCTCCATCTGACAACGACTTTTTCGCTCACGATCCGGAGGATCAAGCTCCAAGTTTCCACATGCTCCCACCAGCGGATCCGGCTTCAGAGGCCGAGGACTTCCCCGCCGATGCCATGCCCGACATGCTGCCTCCCCGGGTCCTTTGGCTGTTGAAGAAGCACGTGAGTCCGACCAGCTGCATCTCCTCCGCCATCCACATCCCACCCGGTTCATCTCTCCATAACTTACGCAAGGAGTACAGTTCACCTGCGGTTTCCACGGCCTCTCCCAGCTCACTCCTACAGAGAGAGAAGAGGACGCAGCGACTTCAGAACAACCCACCGCCGTCGCCGCAATTCCCCAACGCCCTCACCTGCCAGAGTACTTCAGCCCCCCCCGCCATCACGGTGAAAACACTGGTCGCTCCTCCTGACAGCAGTCCCAGTGTCACCACGCTCCGGCGAGGTCTCCCAAAGGCCGGCCCCCTTCCAAAATTACCGACTGTACTGTGGCAACTCTCCAGAAAACACTCCGTGACAAAAGCATCCCCTTCTATCACACCGACAATAAAGCAAAACTTTTTTTTTTTTTTTTTTAATCTCCTCATGTCCGCCTGTCATGGCTGCCGCTCCGCCGGCTCCAGCCCACTTCCACATGACGTCACCACGCACACCCCGATGATGCGCCGTGACAGCCTCACTCCAGCTAAAGGGACAGTCCGCCTGCATCCTCAGGTCATGCAGCCAAAATCTCAGCAACAAAGGCAGGGACGTCGACCTTTGAGACCAAGAATCACCACAGCTCCTGGCACATCTCCTACATCACATGAAGCACGTGGCGCTGAAATTCCTGGACCTCTCACATCATGCCCTCCGCAGCCCACCTCCAGCTTATACAGCAGCCAGCCTTAGCTGGGAATTCTAGCACCGGGATGCTAGCACCCCCCGGCTGCTGCATCACAGTACACCCAGCAGCCGGCTTTCCCTGGGGTTTCTGGCACCCGGATGCCAGCACCCCCCGCAGCTGCATCACAGTACACCTAGCAACCACCTTTCTTTGGGGTTTCTGGCACCGGGATGCCAGCAACCCCCGCCGCTGCATCATGCTACACCCAGCAGCTGGCTTTCTCTAGGGTTTCTGGCAACGGGATGCCAGCACCCCCCGCTGCTGCATCACAGTACACCCAGCAGCCGGTTTTCTCTGGGGTTTCTGGCACCGGGATGCCAGCACCCCCCACTGCTGCATCACAGTACACCCAGCAGCCGGTTTTCTCTGGGGTTTCTGGCACCGGGATGCCAGCACCCCCCGCCGCTGCATCATGCTACACCCAGCAGCTGGCTTTCTCTAGGGTTTCTGGCAACGGGATGCCAGCACCCCCCGCTGCTGCATCACAGTACACCCAGCAGCCGGTTTTCTCTGGGGTTTCTGGCACCGGGATGCCAGCACCCCCCACTGCTGCATCACAGTACACCCAGCAGCCGGTTTTCTCTGGGGTTTCCAGCACCAGGATGCCAGCAATCCCCGCGGAGCACTACCAACAAGCTGCACTTCATCACAGCTTTCTCCCTCAACTTATCCCAGCCCAGCGGGCAACCACCCATTTTACTCTGTCCACAGCCATTCCTCCCACTCGTCATCTTGGCGCTCCAGTTTCCCGTCCTTCTCCGGTACCAGCACACACGCAGACAAATCACTGATGGTAATTATATTGATCCGGCTCTTCTCCTCTTGCCATCCTTGCACCAACCACTCGGCGACAGGTGTCTTCAAGACCTTGGAGGTTGCCTCCACCTGAAGGGGAAGCAGTCCAACCATTCCAGAGAACTCTCACCAACTGAGTTCACATATGCCTTCTCTCTTTATAGAGATGTCCTGTGCTCGCTCTTCCCTGGCCGTCTCCAAGAACTGGACGACTATATGTCAAATATCCTTAACCTGGCCCTCTGTTTTGGTGGCAACGGTTTTTACCAATACCACATTCACTACGCTTCCGAAGCCGCAGCTCGTCTCAATCAATTCAACAAAGCTACTTATTGGGGCACTCTTGACACAGAACTGTATTGCCGCATCTTCGCTGCCCGTGCGGCCGTGACTTGCTCCCTGTGTGGTGCCCCGTCTCATCCAGCTTCCTCCTGCTCCGTTCCAACCCGTGCAGAACCTCGTCCTAGTCAGCCAAGGGCGTCTGCTCTCTCCCGCTTGTCGTCAGCAGCCCCGCCACCACCCTTTCTTCTGATGCCTGCATCATCCACCCTTTCCGTTAACCTTCTGGTCACCAAGGGCATCGACACTAAGGGCAGTTCTCCTCTCCTCCCTCTCCTTTCTCTCCTTCCTAGGGTCCTGAGGGGGTCCGTCATTGCCCGGGCGCTGCGACGGATTCTCTAAGCCTCCTCACAACGCTTCACCAGCCGAAGAATGATGCTTCGCAGTTTTGTGTTGTTTCGTTTAGTTTAGTTTTGTTTGTTATTCAATAAATCATTCTACACATTACTTTGATGGTGTGGTCCTTGCTAGTGAATTGGAGCTTTCCCAGCAAGTTTCAGGAGCAGGACCACACCTCAAACACACCTCTTCCGTTCCCTATAAATGCCAACCTAACCTGCTCTTTCCTTTCGCTCCTGTCTTCTGCGCCCCCTCCCACCCACCCCATTCTTTCTCCCTGTTCTCCTCTCCTCCCTCTCCTTTCTCTCCTTCCTAGGGTCCTGAGGGAGTCCGTCATTGCCCAGGCGCTGCGGTGGATTCTCTAAGCCTCCCCACAACGCTTCACCGGCTGAAGAACGATGCTTCGCAGTTTTGAGTTGTTTAGTTTAGTTTTGTTTGTTATTCAATAAATCATTCTATGCATTACTTTGATGTTGTGGTCCTTGCTAGTGAAACCCTGGATAAAAGCATTGGACGAACTGATGGACATTGAATTACTTCCCATTGTGAAACCTTGTTCAAAGATTTTATAATATGGAATTTTTGTACAATTCATTTCTACAGAATTGAAACAAGCAATAAATCTGTGCAGACCTGTTGCATAAAGTTTAACCTTGGTGAACTATTCATTCATTGATTTCCATAGCATCTTATCCTGATACAGGACCACGGGTGTGCTGGAGTCTATCCCAGCTGACATTGCTGCCAGACTATCACAGGGCTAACACATAGAGACAGACAATCTGTCATGCTCACATTCACAATTTAAAGTCTCCAATTAAACTGCATGTCTTTGGATTGTGGGAGGAAGCTGCAGAACTCAGAGAAAAACCCACGCTGACACAGAGAACATGCAAACTCCTCACAGAAGGGACCTGGCCGGCAGGCGGATTCGAATCCAGAACCCTGTTGCTGTGAGGCGACAGTGCTAACCACTGCCCTTAGTGAACTATGTGATTGTGAATTTACCCTGTTTACCACTCACTAACTGTCTTGATGGCGCTGATCTATGAGGGTAGGGAGATTCGGAAATTTCATTTTCAATGGAGGAAGTTATCATATAAGATTCACGGGCTAATTGTATATAATCTTTCTCTGCCAGAGTATAAACTGCTCCCCCTAAATGCATCTGTACTAGTTTTACTGGAGTGGATGGGACAAATATTGTATATTATCTACAATTAACTGTGTTAGCCAAGACTGTGGACTGAGCTACTGCCACTCACAAACACACATTCCTGGTAAATTACCTTGGCATGTGAATGACGTATTTCTGTCATTAACCTGGCAATCCTAAGAACAAAAGATAAACTGATTGCTGCTGTGATAACTTTCCAGGGTAATAAAATTCTGTTTCTTACTTAACTGGTGTGCAATGTTTTGGCATCTGATAAACCCCCTAAACCTCAAAGCAGACTTCCAGGGTGCTATGTAATTGTCTCACCAGTAGGGTTGGATGATAGGGCCCTAAAATAAAATCACAATATTTCGGGGGATTTTTGCAATGATGATATTCTTGACAAAATGACAAATTATCTTTTTTAAATTATCTTTAATTTAAGAAGATAACTTACAAAATGATCTCTTGTTTTTTTTAGTTTGTAAACAATGACAGTGAGATTCAGATTCTCTTTTAGCAAGCAAGAATTATTTTTTTCCACCTGGACCTTTATGCTCTGCCATTTCTCCCTCTAATCATCAGGCTGTAACCTGTGACATTCTGTCATGATACTATAACTATTGCACATTCACATAAATGTAGTTTTTTGTTGAGCATGTAGGTTTAAATTACCAAAGGTTTACAACAAAATCGACACTTGACTCCTGTGTGTGCATGGTGAGAAAGGAGAGGGAGAGACGCTGTGCTGCTGCCAGAGAAGCCGCTGAATGAGTTCCCTCTGAGCGGTAAGTCGCTAAAAGAGTCTGAGAAGTCTGGGGCTGTTCTTGAAACATCCAGGACGTCACAGTTAATTCCAAACTACTGAAGCTGCTCATCCTTTTGGAACAACCGTGGAGTTTGTAATAATTTCAATTTCAGCCATGCTTGTTGTTGTGTTGAGTAACACCATGACGTCAATATGTCAGCAAGTCGAAATATCACATCATTTTAAAAATGATGCTGGTATTATCATGAATGAGGTGATATGCTACACCTCTACTCACCAGTACCTGAAACAATGCATCCATACACATCCACGCCAACTTTGAGTTGTTTTAACACAGGGTTGTTTTCTGTCTGAACACCTCTGAAGGCCCAGTTCTTTATTGTATCGAGATTATCGCCCCACCCAGTAGTTATGTCATAACTATGGGAATTATCCCCATCTGCAATCGACGTGGAACATTAATAATCTTTAAGACACACCCCTTTATGAGGCCGGCATGCGCCAGGCTATAAAAGCCCCATCTTGCGCATGCACCCAGTGATTCATTGATTTAGTGTTTTGTCCACTTACCTTCATTTAGGTTGGAGAGCTGGCCTTCGTGGGTCCCTCTCGAGGATAGCTAAACGCCGTTTCTTTTTTTTGACAAAAAGGTGACATGAAACAGTTGAGAGGGATGCCATATCTGTGTATTGCAGCTGTCCCTTTACGCATGGTGGAGGCATAGCACTTCACTTGAGCCTGCTGGCTAAAACCCAACCAGGTTGGGGGGCAGTTTGCGACGTTCCTCCGGGGTTTAGTTGCCTGCTCGAACATGACAGAGTCGGGGGGGCAGTTCGGGACGTTCCTCTGGGATTTAGTGGCCTGCTCAAACCCGATAGAGTTGAGGGCGGCGAGCTTCTTACCTCCACAGTTAGCCACCACAAGGTGTAGCTGGTTTTCCAGTTCACATCTGCACAGGCTTCCCATTTCCTCATTAAAACAAAAACATCATCCTCCAGTAGAAGTGTCCCACTGTCTGGTGTCAAAGAAAATAACCCATACTGTGGCCACACTAACATCTGTTGGCTCAGGGAAACTAGTTAAAGACAGTTTGCAACACTATCTGTCAGCACACTTTCTGATCATGCTACAGTTACATCACTCTTAAAAAAAAAAAAAAAGGAGAGAGACAGAGAGATGATGGCAAGCCAGCAAGGCCCTTTTTGTGTGGGTTGTAATGTTAAAAAGAAAAACAGAAACATGACTACTGTGTGTTATGTTTGGGAACTGAACATGCAGTGCTGCTCGTGATAATCCAACTTCCTGCATGAAATGCCTCTGCATGTCTGCTAGGCAAAGTGAAGCCCATTGCCATTCATTTGGCAGATGTCCACCAGCCCCTTGTCAGGACCCGCAGCCAACTAAGCCCTCTAGGTTGGCAGGTCTGGTAGTGGCGGATGGGGGCCCATCAGTCTTCCACCTCCATTATTACAGTTTCAGTAGGGAGTGATCGGACTGTGTCACATAGGAACATCCCTGCTCGTGGGCCCACTGCTGGGTTGGATAGGAGCCTCTCCTCTCCTGGGTTGGAGGAGATAGACATTCTTGGCACTGGGCCCTTAGAGAATGATGAGTTGGCCTCAGAGGGGCAGCAGGTGCCTTTGAAGGAGAATGACCAGCAGTCACCTCTTCTTCAGGAAATTATTGGCTGGGCTGCTTTGGCTCTGGGGCTTGATCTGCCAGCTGGTCGGGGTCCTGCCCCTTCCCGTTTTGATGATGAAACAGGGGGGCGACCCACATGGTTCCTTGTGCCTCTCCTTTCTGATTATGCGGAAGTGGTCAACACCTGGTTTACAACACCGATGGCAGGACATGCTGCGCTCTGTCGTCATATGGCTGCGGTTGAAAATCAAGGGAGGATAGGCTGAGGGTCATTGCCCCCCATCGATCAGGTTTTGGCTGCCTTGGTGGCTCCGTCAAAGTCCCTAATGGGCAACGTGAGCTGCCCAAATAGAAACTGCAAAATAATGGATGGCTTGTTGGGAAAAATGCATGGAGCTATAACAGTCCAGACACAGCTGGTGTACAAGGATGCCATACTGTCCCTGTATCAGCACCATCTGGCCGATGTATCCATGATGGTTCAGCAGGGCCAGGAAGCCCATTGCTGTGCTAAGGAGGTGTCAGGCACCTTGAAGCAAGGTCAGGTCTGGCAGCGGCCTCAGCTGCAGCAGCCCAAGGAACCTCAGCCTGCTGGGGCAGGAAGATGCATGGATGCAGCATGGCGTGGTAAGTCTAAATGGGGCAGAGGACGTGGCAGTGGGCAGAGGCCAAGCCCACGCCTGATGTGACGTCACCCCCAGCCTTCCCTTGCCCTCGGACCGCATAGGGGCGGACCTACTCTCCAGGGGAGGCCCAAGTCTAGTGGACTGGTGGCTGCACCCAGAGGTTGGGGAGATCTGGCACCGCTTTGGCAGAGCAGTGGCAGAGCAGTGGCTGACCTGTTCGCAACCAGGGACAATGCCTATTGCCCACTGTTCTCTTCCATGGGGTGGGACTCTCCCCCCCCTGGGCGTCAATACCACGGCACACCAGTGGCCTCAAGGCCTGCTATGTGTGTAGTACGACAAATACAAATGTCAACACTGTGCTCCATCAGTGGTGGAATGAGTTACCAGACTGGATGGGGTCAGCCAAATCAGTCTCTGTCTTAAAGAATAACTTGAAGAACCACCACTTTTGAGGGTACTTACTTATCTTAAGTGCTCTTTTTCTTTATCTCTACTCTTTGTAGCACTTGCGTCTGGTGGAACAAAGAATGTGTGTTACCAGCAAGTGTTAATGCTCTTCTTATAAGGCCTCTCACAGTATTGTGCATCTTTTGTATAAGTCACACTGACAAAAACACCTGCCACATATAGGCTTTTGCCATTAAGGCTCAGAGGCTCCAGGATTCTCTGCCCGAGGAGATTATAGACTTGGTAGCACATTCCCCGTTTCCAAATCATTGCTTAAAACAATTTTAATTTTTATAGGAAAACCCAATTTAATGCCTGATTTGTACTTTTGTGATTTGTGACTTTTGTGTTTATTTTCTCTTGTTCTGTTTTTGTTTTTTTCAATTATTGTAATCATGTTGTTGTCTTATTGTCATGCACTTTGTAAAGCACTTTGTAAGCTTCTTTAAATAAGTGCTATACAACTTGTACACACAACGATTTGAATAATATCTTAAAAATTAGCACCCCACAAGACGTAACATAACTAAGGTAAAGTTACAGAGGTTAGGTTTAGGCAGGTAATGTTATTGTGGCTAGGTTTAGGAAAAGAAACATGGTGAGGACGTAGCTTAAAATGACCCAAAGTTCACACAGTTCAGAACACCACTCTCCTGGGGAAAGTCCTGGAGAAAAGTCCTTTTGTGACCTATCCACCACCCCAACCTGCCTCTTTTTCAAGACTGCTTCTTCTTTACTCACATCAGCACATTGGTCATGTGATCGCAGCCTTCCCAAATATATGGGTTATGCACAAATTACTGGCTCATGATTATGTAAGGTATGTTCAAGTTTTGTGCATTACTTTTCATAGGAAAACATACGAACTGCATGAGAATCTGAATGTTGAAAACAAATGTACTCTAACTTTAAAGTTAGAGTACATTTGTGCTCCAGGGATTCATAAAATATGTTTTACAAATCAAATGGGACAGGGTGACAATATATACAGACAATGCAAACTTTAAAAATACCTGAATTACAAAATGTTTTTGCTGGAAGGTTGCAATGCCAACTATTCTATGGTGAAAGATAGAGCAATAATCTCAGTGACCCCAGAGGTTGTGGGATGCCACTGAAGACAGTGGGAGAACCTGTTTTTATGGCCTCAGTCATCAGATTTATATTTTACAGTCTGGGGAGGATTTAGTTGCAGACCCACATCTGCAGAGTCTCTCCCCCCCCCCTCCCAACCCCCCGGACTTCTTAAAATGTGCAACAAGAGTTGAATTCCCCTCTTGTTAAACAGCAGCAGGTCATCACTTCCAGCCGGCCTGGGTTTGTGGGTTTGGTGGAAGTGAGGGTAGAGGCAGGGCTAGAACTGCAAAAGTATAGAAGACAGAATCTGTTATGTGTCCAAATGCCAAAGCGCTTAACAGGTCAACAGGACAATTCTAGAAAGGCATGTGTCTGACAGTAGACTGCCCACACTGCTACTCAAAATGCTACATTATGTAAATCCTCAGTGAATGCCTTTCCCCTGCATTCATGTAGCTATTTTAAACAAGGTTAATCTACTGGTAGAAGGATTTAATGGGGATATTAATCTGTCTCCTACACATACACCCATAATTCTGCTGTTTGGAGCTTGTTTTATCACCTGCTATTGAATAGTCACTGAGGTTCCTCAATGGTATTTAGTATGATGAAATCCTTCAGCTGCCACTGCATTTGTACAGAAGCAATAGGTGGATCAGAAAGCTGTTTCTGGCAAATAACAGTGGAGATAAAAAAACAACAACCAATAATTAAATAATACCACTGTAACAAATCCCTTAGATACTCCCACCACACACATGTAATACCTACCTTTCAAAGTCCTTTTTCAGAATTTTAATTTCCCCCCTCTACTGTGCAGTTTTTCCCATTATTGTTTGTTTGGTTTTTTTTAACTTTTTTTTTTCTTTTACTATTGTCACTTGCAGTCAGTTCTCTAGGTTGTTCAGTGAAAAATTACCTTTAAGTGTTGCTATTAGCCAAAATCAGTTGGCATATTTCAATTTTATTCCATATTTTTTGATGAAATATTACTTTTAACTGTCACTGTTAACCAGTTCTCCAAGTTATTAGACACTTTTCTGTGAAATACTACTTTTGAGTCTTTCAGTGTTGCAAACAAATTACTTTGTTTTGCTTTCAGCTGGTTCCCACACTTTTTAGAGAAAAAAGAAGTAACCTTCACAAATTGATTTTTAGTTTTACGTAGGCTCTACGCAGAGCCTATGTGGTAGCCTACGCAAGTGGCCAATGCCATTGTAAGCATTTATACTCGTGGTGCTGTTTCTTCACTGCTCTGCAATTAGGCTGCACCTATAAAATGTTAGTTGGTGGTGGGGTTTCTGCGCCACTGTGTTGAGTTTCTGTAAAGTGCGGTAATGTTTGATTGATTAAACTAACACACCTTGAACACATAAAGCATGGTTTAAAAGTGACAATGTCAAACAAAAGCACAAAATTTGAGTTCCTTTATAACTCACAAGGTTCACTGACAAAACAATTGTCTTTTGCTTGACATGATTTCCCACAAATTAGCGCACAAATGTTACTAGCATAAAAATCACTAACATAGGCCTATTAAATTTTACATTGCATAAATTAGTCTAGCAACTAGCAGACTTTTCCGCAACTCACATGAAGTTTATAAAAACAGCTGCATTTCACAAAACCTGGCTCCATTATAACTAACAAGATTCATTGACAAAACAATGCACATGAAAGACACACTGTCCCTGCATATACAACATGCAAACATTGTAAGCATAAGCCTATGACATTTTACATTGCACACATTAGCCTAGTGGTTGGTGGACTTTTCTCTTTTTTTTCATAAGTAGGCGAGAACAACAGCAACATTTAACAAAGATAACATTCTAAATATTTGGCTTGATTATAACTCACAAGCTTAACTGACAAAACAACTGTCTTGTGCTAGACACATTTTGTGTATACAACATTCTAAAGGCCAATTTCCACCAGATGCGTGTTGGTTGCGTCTCCGCTCCGGCACGGCAGCGGAGCCGATAGGATTCCATTCTAGTCAATGTGTGTGTTTCCACCGGCTGCGGCTGTGCTGCGTTCCGGCTCCGTCTCAGCTCCGGCAATCCGGAGCCCTCCCCAACAGATACGCAGGACTTCTATTTTTGCCGGACGCCGGAGCACAACGCAGCAATTCCACACAGAGCAGATCGTGTGGGACAGGAATTCGTGCACAGAAACATAATAAAACATCCGGTTAATTTTCAAAATAAAATACAGTGTTCACGGCGGATCATATTTCCCTGCACTACACCTTAAAAACTACATAATGGGCAGAGGCAGGCCTGAAGTCAACAGGTCAGAGGTTTTCAGACATCATTTCACCCCGTTAACACCATGGACGAGGAGATATTAATCATGGCAGTGCACCGAGATGTCTTCCGGCGGAGCTGCACCGCACCGCACAGCAAACGCAGCCGGTGGGTATTGACGGACGGCGGAGCACGCAGCAGATAACCAGCGCTGCCGTTCCCCAATGGACACACATCCAGTGGAAATCCAGCGTAACATTGTTAGCATAAGCCTATGACATTTTACACTGCATAAGTTAGCCTAGTGGTTAGCGGACTAACCTCCCAGACTCACCTCTACTCATATGTAGGCGGGAACAACAGCAGCAATTAACAGAGGTGACATTATAAAATTTGGCTCTATTGTAACTTACCTATACGATATGCTAACATTTTTAGCATAAGCCTATGGCATTTCCCATTGCATGAATTAGCCTGGAAGCTAGTTAACTTTTTATCTGCTCAAATTTCAATACTATTTTTAGGGCCTTTGTGAAATAAAAGAGAAAAAAAAAACCCACTTCCATCGAGGGAAATGGTTTTAAATAAAAACAAACAAACAAACAAACAAACAAACAAAAACAGGAGGTCTGTGTCATTGCAATATGTGGTTAGATTTCTAAATGCAGAGTAGAAACCCCACTTAGGTTTCACTGTTTTAAACGTTATTTCATACCCTACACAGAATTACACATAAATGTTTGCCCATTCTCATTGCTACTTACAGTTCTGTCAAACAATTATTATTATTATTATTATTATTATTATTATTATTAACATTTAAATGCTTATGGTTATTTTATACCTGCCCCAGTTGTTTTGAAGAAGTATTATTTTGTGTTGCAGTTAGCCTGTTCATAATTATAGTCCATACTTTTTGAACAGTTATACTTTGTCAGGAGGAATTAACTGCTTTGATATAGAACAATCGGAGCTTGCGTCACCACGATGAATTGGCATGAAGCAGAATAGTTATACAAGGACGTGCATACAGTACATCAGTGACCAACATATTAGTAGTTCAGAACAGGCCTCATACAGGGTTATACGTAACGTGTAGTGCAACAAGGCCTAAATAGCAAGGAATTTACGGTGGCCCTGACGGCTCAATGCACTGCAAAATAAGCAAATCAAGGAAAAATTTTTACTAATTTGACATGCTTCGCATTTATAAAAAATGCTGGACATTGGGTGTGTTTTCTCTATTTGCAGCTATTTTTCTGAATGCTGCGCTTTTGTTATCAAATTAGCGATTTGTTCTGTCTATTTGTGTTCTTAATTTGCATTGTGTTGAGGTCTCAGGATTTAGTCCTTGTAACACACAAACAAGTGGGCCCTGAGTTTAACAGCGGCATCCTGCTCTGCTCAGAACAAATCTATAAAACTGCAGAATCCCAGTCTTTTCCAGAGGGGCGGCAAACTGCTTCCACATGTGCTTTTTCCATATCCCGCTGCTATTCTGGAATTTCGTTTATGTACATTGTCAAATTTCTCACACTGTGAGAATAAAGGCATAAAAGCAATTAGGGGCCAGGGGGGAAAGCAGAGACGAGGGGGAGGACAGCAGAGGGCTGGGGGAGCTGGATGTGCAGTGCCAGCGCCTGGTGGGGTTTAGGGATGTGGTGGTGGTGGTGGTGTGTGTGTGTGTGTGTGTGTGTGTGTGTGTGTGAGAGAGAGAGAGAGAGAGAGAGAGAGAGAGAGAGAGAGAGAGACAGAGACAGAGAGAGAGAAGGGGGATCCCCAGGACAGAGCCTGAATCTGGGTTTCCATTCACACGGGAAGCAGGATGATAGCAGGGCTGCATCCTGCTTCTGGAGGATCCTTTGGACCAACAGCTTCAGGCCTGGATCCATCTGACACCCATATTTCCCAAGTTTCATCTTCAACCACCATGCCCCTGACATCACACAGGGGTCCTGAGAACATGCAAACACAGAAAAGCGGCGTCTTGCTTTCATGTCCACCCTGTCTCCCACTTTTTTCTTTACTGCTAAGTATCTACAGGCTTCAAAAACCATCATTTATTTGATTTAAAAAAGACTTGAAATCTGAGAAGAGCTACATGGAAAATGTAAGGAGAGATAAACGTAAAGAAATTAATGCTGTCTTATTAATTATTATAATGGGCCATGTTATCTACTTGTCGGAAGAAAAGTAAATTCCTTTTTAAGCTCTGAAGCAGTTTTGACATTATCCCAAGAGATTGAATTTGAGAGGTTGAAAAAAGTTTGTGTATAATCCCTTAAAGGAAGCCTCTACTTACCAAAAGTGTGTCCTTGAGACCTTGAATTTTATTGCAGTTTCACCCTCATAAAACATTTGCAGTCTTCATGTTTTAAAGTGGAGATGAAACACTGAACAATATGACCGGGTTTCATTAGATTTTAGTTTTAGGCAAGATATGAACCTGCAATCAAACTTAATATCCATATAGGTTTTGCCAGGAAACTGAACTACATTTTACTGTTTTCCCAGCAGGGAGCAGCCATCTTTCAACAAGCTAGCTGGTGACATCACTGGGATGATTGTTTACTATGAGCACTGAGTACAACACTGTGCTTCAGATTACTTTAACTTTAACGTTTTTAACTTAACAAGCATTGACACCATGGAGTTTGAGAGTTTTGATGAGATACAAAGAACCACATACAAAGTTAACCTGCCTATGCTTTTTGCACCAGTAAGACCAAATATAATCACAAGGCCTGTTCCCATGGAGTTGGAGGACAGCAGCAAAAGTGAAAGTGAAGAGCTGCCTGAACTTGACTTATTCAGTGTAAGGTTGACAAACCACACATTGCACTTTTCCACACTAGATATGTGCTCTTCCAGTCTCTCCATCAAGTTGTCTGACCACAACACTGACGAGAGATGTTTATTATGTTACGTTAATGTTATTATGTTGCAACTAACATAGCTAACATTAGCCTAACCCCGCGGTCATGTCTAAAAGCTACCTTTTATCGTGTCATGATCAACATCATTGCTACCTATAGAAGCAGAGTCAAATGTCTTAATTTTCTGCATCACAAAACATAAAAAAACCCCCAAACAAACAAAAAACAAACAAACAGTCAATCAGTCAATCAATCAATCAATCAATCAATCAATCAATCAATCAATCAATCAATCAATCAGTCAATCAATCAATTTTATTTATAAAGCCCAATATCACAAATCACAATTTGCCTCAGAGGGCTTTACAGCATATGACATCCCTCTGTCCTTAGGACCCTCACAGCGGATAAGGAAAAACTCCCCCCCAAAAAAACCTGTGTGTAGCTGTGTGTCATGTGTGTCATTAGAGAGCTGGTGGTACCAGTTTGGTTTAAGCCCATCCTCTTCTCTGTACATAATAGACTAGTTTTAAAAGTTTTTGTCCTCAGGGACAAATTAACTTATAACCTCAGACTGATTGATGATGTTAGCTTCGACCTGGATAATAAAGCAAAAGTTTTGCTCAGTTTAGTTCTCACACCTTTCATAATGACTCCTCTCAGGGTTTTGTATATCCATAAAAGTAATCCCAAATTCCAGTTCTTCAAATAAGGTGGACCTGCACCCTGTGCCTGCACCACCACTGTGGGGACCTTGGCGACTTGGGACCTACGTGACTTCCTGTACTTTTGTGTACTACTCTGGTCAAAAAATCTCATACACTGGCAGTAAAAAAATATTATCATATAACAGAGCAGCCATCAATGGATAAAACATGCTTTACAGTACCAAGTTTACCAAGCCCAGCTCAACAACTCTGCCTGATGAACAAGTGGACAACAGAGATGAACCAACCCAGTGACATCACCAGCTAGCTTGTGGAATGATGGGTGCATCCTGCAGGTGAAAACATAAAATACAATCTAGTTTTCTAGCAAATCTAGGTGGATATCAAGTTTAATTTTAGTGGCCCGACATTCATATGGGAAGTGAACAGCAGGCTCTTGGGTGAAAGTCTGCGGTGCATTGGACCTATCCACCTCCCCTCCCATCCACCTTATATCACATTGTTGCTGACAGCATTTCACACTGATGCTGTCCTGTGGTGTATCATACTGCTGCGACAGGTGTCATCAGCTGCGTTTTTGACTGATGCCACCCGTCTGCATATCATACTGCCACCACAAGTGCTGCCCATCAAGCCTGTTCCCATTCAGAGTCATCCAACACCATTGGTGTCATCAGACACCAATGCTAAAAGCCACCTTTTGTATGATATGCCAGTGGTCGGCTGGTTGGCACCTGTTGCTGTAGCATAATATGCAGACAGGTGACATCAGTTCATAATGGCACCTGTTGCGACGGTATGATACACCGCTGGACAGCATCAGTTTGAAATGCTGCCAGTGACAACGTAATATAATAGATGTTAGATGTAAAAATATGCTGCTCTCCCTCACGGTCTCTCTCTCTGCAGTTCCTGGCTCGCTGTTCACAATCCTGTAACATTGTCCCTACCACATGGGGTCATCATCTCTGTCAGCTCAGCTGCCTGTTCCACCAGTAGACACTGGAGACTGACCTTCGGTGGTGCACGCTGTGCACTAAATACAATGAGTTCAATAGAAAGCAGAGCGGCTGTATTTTTGATGTATTGAAAATCATACCACTGGAATTTGTAAAAATCCTGGTATACTGTAATACCATGAAACTGCCCAAGCCTACTGCACACTTTTGTGATGTGCCCATCCCATGTTATAGAAAGATGGAGTCCAGCAAGGTTTAGTTGTCTCCTCTTTGTGGGTCCAGATGTGGTGATGACAAATGGCCATTGTAGCCCTGAAAATTCAGCTATTCGTATGGTATTCTTTGTTTCAGGTGACAAACTATTTTTAGTGCCCACTCTTGCAAATAATGCACATATCACACTACAGCATTGAACTATCAGTCAGTACCAGGAATCCTTGCCCGTAATAGAACGCTCCCTATATAGAACCAATATAGTGGCCAATACCACTGCAGAAAACTTAAAAAATGTAATTTCTTTCTTCTTGGTAATTACAAATTGGACCTAATCTGTACAAAATTAATTATACACACCAACAAGGGATACTGAAAAATACTTCAATGAGCCACACTGCTACACTGTGTGACTTGGTCCTTCATTACCACAAACAACACTGAAAATAATCCCCAACAAATGAACTACTTCTGTTTGAGCAAAGTTTGTCAAAAAAACATTCAGTGACCAGCTGTTTTTAGCCCGGTATACACTGTACGATTTTGGGCTGTTGTTTGAAAGACGACCAATGAAAAGAAATGTGGCAATATCTTTGATCGTGGTTGTAAAACAGCAGTCCCACGTCTCACAGTGAAAGAGGTTCCAGGATGTCATGGTCTTGCAATCAAATAAAGCCCAGGATAAAATTCTGACAGTGTCAGAAATTTAGGATGACCATCTCATTTTATTACAAAATTTGCATGTCAAGATGGCCTCTTTTCCCCAACCACAACTGCATCCACAATCTCCTCCTCCTCATCACACCTTTTCGCTACCTAAATACCACTTGGCAAGGATTTGATTCATGTTTGTTTTCATTTTTCTCTTATCACTACTACCACAACGCAGATGGATGACACTGATGAGGTTTTGTTCTTGCATACTCACACTGATGTACGTACATTGTAGCCTGCGATTTAGCACTGTCATTGTAGAGTCCGCATACATCAAACTTGATGTTGTACCCAAGTTTATTAGATCCATGTGTAGCAGTGTAGCTTGCAACAAACTTATGAGATTACTAAAATCTCACAGTTAGTAAGAGGCTTTAGAAAATTACTGAACCTAAAAAATTAAAAATAAATATTTGAGGTTGGGTCTGAGAGCTACAGTCAGAATAGGGAAGTCTGAAAGTAATGAGAAATAAACTCACACATTGTTGGTTTTGGTCTTTTTGTAGGATTTGTTGACCAAAAAAAAACAAATAATAACATAATAACATATTAAAGAAAGACAATTCAAAAGATGGGAGGACAAGTAAAAAAAAAAAAAACATATCGGCGCCTCACAAGGGCAGCCCCCTCACTCTGACATTTCTCCAATTTGTGCATGTATAGGTCCTGTTTGTGCATGTGTGTGTCTTTCGGACCTGTGTGTAATTGACAAGCAAGAGTGAAAACATTGAATTTCTCCTCAGGGGGATTAATAAAGGAAATAAACTAACACATCCTCATGCTATGAAAAAGACAATATAAGCAATGGAAGGAGACAGAACTCTGGAAGTGGGGGAGTTGTTGAAAAGGTCCAAATACATGGATGAGCATGTTCAGCTGAGGAAAAGGATGAGCCGGATGCCTAGAAAAAGAAGCCGCCGCCCACCTTTCCATCAGCCCCCCCACCCAACAACGCCTCTTTCTCTGCTCTTCCCAAAGAGAGCTGATGGCAAGCAAAAAGGCAAAACTTTCCCCAGGCTATAATTAGCAACCCTCAATTTGACTCATCATAGGCTGCAGTGCACTGTTCGCGTGTGTGTGTGTGTGTGCGTGTGTGCGTGTGTGTGTGTGTGTGTGTGTGTGTGCAAGCTGTGTATTTAACTCTGACATAGCTATCAAGTCTCTGGGAGCCCTGGGAGGAAGTCAACTTCTGCAAAACAGATGTGACTTGTAGGAGCCATGAAATGTCTCACATTAAAACAAACAGAATAATAGCTAAATGCATTACTGTTAGTGTTTGCATACGCAGTGATGCAGTGTAGAAAAAAAGTAGCTACAATACCTCCCATCAGTAGTTGAACGCGCCTATGAACAAAAATTTATCATACATTCATAAAAGCAAAAATTCACATGCATACATATAAAGGAGGCGTTCATACGCAAAATCTTTTTTTTCTACGTATTAAACCCTTTAGAGAGACTGTAACGGTGGTTTTGCATTTTCAGGCCACAGACTTCAAATTACTTTATTCCCAGCTATTTTCCAAACCACATCAAATTTTGGATTGATTTACAAACTTTCAGGCATCTATGTTCAGTTCATTTGAGTAAACTACTTTAGAGATTGCAAAGTTGCATTAGAAAGGAAGTCCATTACAATGAACATTTTAACACAACTTTTTGCCTGTTTACATTAATGTTACAGGGCAATGCATTATCGAAGCACTGTATTTAGTATGTGAGGCTCAAGCTTTTATGTCTGATGATATTCAGAATTACCTGGCCAAACAGAAAAAGAACCTGGAGCTGATGCATGATGACATAAGCGCAGATGTCCAGTTGCCCCTCTGTCAGATCCGCTAAGTTTGTGTTAAATTTATGCTAAATTTATGCTCTTATGTCTATTTTGGAAGTGTTATTGGTGCTATTTGTGGTTGGTGTTGGACAGTGGTGGCGTGGAGCTGCAAGTCAGTCATCAGGATGAGTAAATCAACTCAACAAAACCATAAACTCTCCTCCTGCCTACTTGTTGTACACGATAATCCATCGTTTCATCTCCTTTAGTGTATCATAGTAGACAACAACCGACGCCACGTCTGGGACACCTCAAGATGTTCTAACATAAAGTCTAGCATATTTTATTTTCTTTTTGTCATTCACGACTGCTCCCATCATAGCTGTCACTTTGACCAATAGAAACACAGAGCGGTCTGCTGCTGTGAACAACTGTGCGGCAACAACACCCCAGCCTTTTTGATATTTCCTCTAGGGATGTTACCACACAGAGTAAAAAAGGAAAAATTATGGCGTGAAACAGCAGAGGCTCTTTATCAACCTGGTAAGTACTGCCACTAGCATCAGGCTAGCAAACAGTATTATTTCTTCATAAAGGAGGATATAAATTAAGAAAATTTAAAAATAGTGGCAGGGATTTTACTTACTACAACTGCAGAGGCTACGAGCTTCACTTGAAACAGACCACATTATAGACAGGTCATCATTCATTATTCCCTCTGAATTTTTGTATATTTACTTTATAATCCGCTCCTGTTTGCCTCGATAAAGGTAATGCATTGTGCCATCATTTCAAATTCAACACCTCCTGTATCTGTATGAAATTAAAAGCCCCATATAAATTTGGTTGAGAGAAAGCCTTCATTTTCCAAACAGGCTTTTATTGTGAAACATTTGCAGGAACTTCTTGTGGAAGATTCAGTGACTTGTATGTTTACATTCCTTACTTCAAATGTAGCTCCTGCCACCTGCTGGTGCTTTTTATGTTACCACAACAACACTTTGGCTGGCACATGAACAGACACAGTGACTGAAATGATAGTAATAGTAATAAAAATAGGACAAGAATAACCCGATGACATCACGCACGTTTTAAAAAACGAGCGGGATGATTGGAGTGGACCATCGTGTAGTTTGTCATGTCTGTCGGCCAAGTCACGGCACAAATTTATGACTCCACAATCATGGAATCTAACATGGTCTGTTGGAACAGACAAAAATGTTGTGTAGTGTGAACCAGGCATTATTGGACCCCAACTGGATTCCGATTGCACACAGGTGTTTTGGAAAGTGTTGCAAGGCAGCCCCAACAAAAACAGCAATACTTTGTGCAATTCCATAGAAAATAACCACTTCCTCTCTTCATTAGTCCTACATTTAATCCAGATTCCTACATATGGTGTAGAGGACCATACAGCTCCACAAGACACTATAGGAATCATCAAAGAAGGAGCTGCAGGACCTTTCCAGGATTAGGCAAACTGGGGCCTCCTGGAGCCAGACCTGGAAGGGAAGCTGGTGGCCGGTTTACCCATGGAACTAAATAACAAAACAGAGCTGCCATGCTGTGGTCCCACCACTCCCAGAGATAGGCATTGTGGTTGCATTTTGAGGCAGGTATCAGGCAGAGGTGAGGACTTAGGTTTGCTGACCTCACAGATTGTAGCCTCCCTCCTGAGCATGTCCAATTGGTGGGAGACCCTAGGGTAGACCCAGAGCAGGCTAAAGGGATTATATATCTTATCTGGCCTGGGAGACTGTGAACCAGCCCCAGATACGTGGAAGAATTTGGATGGATGGATGGATGGATGGATTATACAGCTCAAAAGTGAAATGGGTCCCTGAAACTACATTATGTCCAGTTTGAGGACTTCATCTATACGTGCAAAAGTTTGGGCAACCCTGGTCTTTTTTTTTTTTTTTAACTGTGAATTGTTAAGTAAGTTGAAGATGAATTGATCTCCAAAAGGCTAGTTAAAGATGAAACATGCTTTTTAACATTTTAAGCAAGATTAGTGTATTATTATGCTGAATTTCCCTTGAGGGATGAATAAAGTTCTTTCTATTCTATTCTATTTATGTAAAATACAGTTTTAGAGTGAAAAAGCAGAGGAGCGCCATGCAAAAGTTTTGGCACCCCGAGACATTTGAGCTCTCAAACAACTTTTAACAGGCTCTCTGACCTTAATTAGCTTGTTAAGGCTCTGGTTTGTTATCAGGTGATGCAAATTTCAAGGCTTTATAAATATTCTGACTCCTGAAACCTTGTCCCAACAATTAGGAGCCACGGGCTCCTCTAAACAGCTGTTAAGCACTTTGAAAACTAAAATAAACTGATGCCCACAAAGCAGGAGAAGGCTATCTGTTCGCTCAGTTTATAATGTAATTAAGAAATGGCAGTTAACAGGGAGGTCAAGCTGAGGTCTGGAAGACCAAGAAAACATCCGAGAGAGCTGCTTCTAGGTGCTAGAAAGGCAAATCAAAACCCTTGTCTGACTGCAAAAGACCTGCAGAAAGATTCCGCAGACTCTGGAGTGGTGATGCACTGTTCTACTGTGTAGTGACACCTGTACAAATATGACCTTCATGGAAGAGTCATCGTGCCAAGATGAATATGTTAGTCTAAATGAATCCACTCCTCCCAGTCATAATAATACCCACATTCCTCGAGGCACTGGCCGAGGAGGGGGAGTTGCAGCCATTTTTAACTCTAGCCTGTTAATCAGCCCTAAACCTAAACTAGATTATAATTCATTTGAAAGCCTTGTTCTTAGTCTTTTACATCCGACCTGGAAAACCTCGCAGCCACTTTTATTTGTTATAGTGTACCGTGCTCCTGGCTCGTATTCTGAATTTTTATCCGAATTCTCAGAGTTTTTATCCAGTTTAGTTCTTAAATCAGTTAAAGTTATTATTGTTGCCGATTTTAACATTCATGTCGACGTTGATAATGACTCCCTGGCTACCGCGTTTATCTCATTATTAGACTCCATTGGCTTCAGTCAGGGTGTACATGAACCCACTCACTGTTTTAACCATACCCTCGATCTAGTTCTGACGTATGGAATGAAATTGATAACCTAACAGTCTTTCCACAGAATCCCTCGCTATCAGATCATTATTTGATTACTTTTATTTTTACTCAATTACATGCCACTCAGCAACAGTTACTATACTAGATGTTTATCAGATAGTGCTGTTGCAAAATTTAAGGAAATGATTCCTCCGTCATTAAATTTAATACTATGTTCTTCAGTAACAGAGGTTTCCCGTACCGACTTTAAACTCTCCCGAACTGATCATCTTGTCGATAGCGCCGTAGGCTCGCTGCGAACAACACTCTCTAGCTCCTCTTAAAAAGAAGTTGACAAAGCAAAGAAATTTTGCTCCTTGGTATAACTCTCAAACCCGTAAGTTAAAACAAATATCACGAAAATTTGAAAGGAACTGGCGATTAACCAAACTGGAAGAATCTCGTTTAATCTGGGCAGACAGTCTCAAAACTTATAAGAGGGGCCTCCGCAATGCCAGAGCAAACTATTACTCAGCATTAATAGAAGACAATAAGAACAACCCCAGGTTTCTTTTCAGCACTGTAGCCAGGCTGACTGAGAGTCAAAGCTCTATTGAGCCTTGTATTCCTTTAGCCCTTAGCAGTAATGATTTTATGAGCTTTTTTAATGGCAAAATTCTAACTATTAGAGGCAAAATTCATGACCTCCTGTCCTCAGATAGTACCTATCTAACCTCAAACACAGCTGTAAAACCTAATATATATTTAGATTGCTTCTCCCCAATTTCTCTTCAAGAATTGGCCGCGTGATGTCTTCATCTAAATCATCAACGTGTCTCTTAGACCCCATCCCAACTAGGCTACTTAAGGAGGTCTTTCCTTTAGTTAACACTCATATATTAGATATGATCAATATATCCTTATTAACAGGCTATGTACCACAGTCTTTTAAGGTAGCATAATGAAACCTCTACTAAAAAAGCCCACACTGGATCCAGAGGTGTTAGCCAACTATAGACCAATATCTAATCTTCCCTTTTTTTCAAAGATCCTTGAGAAAGTAGTCGCAGACCAGCTGTGTGATTTTCTCCATGATAATGATTTATTTGAGGAATTTCAGTCAGGATTTAGAGTGCATCATAGCACTGAGACAGCACTAGTTAAAGTTACAAATGATCTTCTGACTGCTTCAGACAAAGGACTCGTTTCTGTACTTGTTTTATTAGATCTTAATTGGCCTAGAAGGTTCTGCACTAAGCTGGTTTAAATCTTATTTACGTATCTGATCGTTTTCAGTTTGTTCACGTCCATGATGAAGTTCCTCACGGACTGCATTTTTTCATCTGCGTAATATTGCAAAAATTAGGCCTATCCTGTCCCGAAAAGATGCAGAAAAATTGGTCCACGCTTTTGTTACCTCAAGGCTGGATTACTGTAACTCCTATTATCAGGTAGTTCTAGTAAGTCCTTAAAAACTCTCCAGATAATTCAGAATGCAGCGGCACGTGTACTAACAGCAACTAAGAAACGAGATCATATTTCTCCTGTTTTAGCTTCTCTGCACTGGCTCCCTGTAAAATCCAGAATTGAATTTAAAATCCTACTGTTAACTTATAAAGCTCTAAATGGTCAGGCTCCATCATATCTTGGAGAGCTCATAGTGCCATATTATCCCACCAGAACACTGCGCTCTGAGAACGCAGGGTTACTCGTGGTCCCTAAAGTCTCCAAAAGTACATCAGGAGCCAGAGCCTTCAGCTATCAGGCTCCTCTCCTGTACAATCATCTTCCTGTTACGGTCCGGGAGGCAGACACCGTCTCCACATTTAAGACTAGACTTAAGACTTTCCTCTTTGATAAAGCTTATAGTTAGGGCTGGCTCAGGCTTGCCTTGTACCAGCCCCTAGTTAGGCTGACTTAGGCCTAGTCTGCCAGAGGACCCCCTATAATATACCGGGCACCTTCTCTCCTTCTCTCTCTCTCTCTCTCTCTCTCTCTCTCTGTCTCTCTCATGTCCTGTTACTGCATCTTGCTAACTCGGCCATACTGCATGTCACTAACTTGGCTTCTTCTCGGGACCCTTTGTGCTCCACTGTCTCGCATCTTAACTCATATTGCAGCGGTGCCTGCATAGTGTGACGTGTGTGGTTGTGCTGCTGCCGTGGTCCTGCCAGATGCCTCCTGCTGCTGCTGTTATCATTAGTCATACTTCTACTGTTATTATACACATATGATTATTGTCACATATGTATACTATCAGATATTAATATATACTTTCAACATATTGTTCCAAAATAGCCAGAATTATAACTATAATATTATTACTTTCATTAATGTTGTTGTAAGCTACTGTCATTACGTCTGTTCTGCATATCTCTCTGTCTCTGTCTCTGTCTGTCTCTCTCTCTCTCTCTCTGCCTCTCTTTCTGTCTCATTGGGTCATACGGATTACTGTTATCATTATACTGATCTGTTCTGTACGACATCTATTGCACGTCTGTCCGTCCTGGAAGAGGAATCCCTCCTCAGTTGCTCTTTCTGAGGTTTCTACAGTTTTTTCCCCCCATTAAAGGGTTTTTTTGGGAGTTTTTCCTTATCCGTGATTTGTGATATTGGGCTTTATAAATAAAATTGATTGAAAACTGATGCTACAGCCGGCGGTCTCTCCACCTTCGTTGTGTGTGTGTGTGTAAGCCTAATTTTTTTTTTTTTTTACTTCTGTTTAAAACCTTGAAGTGTGGCCAGGTTTTAGAACTTGTTCAAAGACTTTTAACTGATTCCACGTATTTTCCTGCCCACACAGGTAATTCTCTGTATTAGAGACACTAGGTGCAGGGGTGCTGTTTTTGTTGTTGTTTGGTTTTACAGTTAGGTTAGGTAATCAGAATTTGTTTTCCTTTGATTTTTTTATTAGTCAGATTGTATGCTTCACAGCTCCTAGAGAGTCCTCTTTTTGTTATATTCTGTTTTTGATTTAAACAGTACCCACCGGCCCTCTTCCTTGGTTTGTCCTGAGTTATTGTTAACCAGTATCCTTTAATTTAAGTTATAGTGAATGGCTTCACCTTTTGCCATCTCGGTTTTTGTGTTACTTCCCTTTCCCCTGCGAGCCGGGTTGTAACACATCAGAAGAAAATCTTTTCTGTGTCCTCACCACAAAATTCAGTGTCAGCAGTTTGCAAAGGAACATCTAAACAAGCCTGATGCTTTTTGGAAACAAGTCCTGTGGACTGATGAAGTTAAAATAGAACTTTCTGGACATAATGACCAAGCTCTATTTGGAGAAAAAGGGGTACAGAATTTTATGAACAGAACACCTCTCCAACTGTTAAACATGGGGATATATCAATTATGCTTTGGGCTTGTGTTGCAGCCAGTGGCATGGGGAATATTTCACAGGTAGAGGGAGGAGAGGATTCAGTTTAATTCCTGCAGATTCTGGAAGCAAACATCATACCATCCATTAAAAAGCTGAAGATGAAGAGAGGATGGCCTCTACAACAGGACAATGACCCTAAACAAACCTAGAAATCCACAATGGACTACCTCAAGAGGTGCGAGCTGAAGGTTTTGCCATGGCCCTCACAGTCCCCTGACCTAAACATCAGTAAGAATCTGCGGATAGACCTCAAAAGAGCAGTGCATGCAAGATGACCCAAGACTCTCACAGTATTAGAAGCACTTTGTAATGAAAAATGGGTGAAAATCCCCCAAACAAGAATTATTTGCTGGTTACAAAAAGCATTTAGAAGCTGTGATACTTGCCAAGGCAGGCACTCTACTGAGTACCAACAATGCAGGGTGCTCATACTTTTGCTTCAGGCCCTTTTCCTTTTTGTTATTTTGAAACTTCAAAAGACTGAAATTTTAAAAGTAATCTTGTTTAAAATATTAAAGAAATAGTTCATCTTCATCTTCAGGTCATCTTCTTCTTACTTATCTACTTACAGTAAACAAGATTTTGACCAGTGGTGCCCAAAGTTTTGCATGCCACCATATGTATTTGAAGTTCTTCCTTTAACATTTCGAGCACCCCTGCCATCTGCAATATTTGCCTTCTTCCTAACATGAAATTTAGCCCTCCTCATCAGGAATCTACAGACTGAGCAAGACTTGCAATAAGCTAAAAGCTAATGCTTTCTTAGCCTTGAGCCCTGAAGTCATTCAGAGCAAGTCAAATTGCTTATTATTATTTTTATAAAGAGCTTTCCCATGCTCCATTTGCTATTTAATACAGCACATCTGGTGAATCCATTCTTCTTTCTGGCTTTACTCATGAAAAACAATCGGTCGTCATTGCAGCATTGGAGGGGTGGGCAGCGTGGAGACCTGCAGCCTCTCGGGTGAGAGGCATTACAGCTTTATGAATGATGGACTGCCTCGTTGCTGGACGAGCCAGGCTGAGCCGAGAGCCAGTGGAACACATTGTTATGGCAACATCACAGTGAGCGTGTTTAGACTAGGCTGTGCTGTGCAGTGAGGTAATGCCTGTGATGTAACTTCAAGGAAGCAAACAGGAGGGAGGGGAATACATACTATAGGGGGCAATGGTGGAATTGGCACTTTTGTTTGCCAGACCACAGCACAATGTGTTATGTAGGGAACAGAAACTGAAGGGGAGAGTCTAAGCCGCCCAGTAACAGAGCTGTTCCAGGAACATTTTTACTTTGGTTTGTTTTTGTAATGTTCCAAATCACATAGTGGGACTGCAAAAAGAAAAGAGCATCGGTCACTGTGTGGTGAAGCCACTCAAAACTAAGTCCAGGTGTTGTGTTGAATGTAAATAACCTACAACTATGAATTTTTGAATTGCCAATAATTCTGAGAAAGACAGTGTCTTCACTATCCCCACTATCATCCCTACATATCAATAGATAGATAGATGGATAGATGGATGGATAGATGGATAGATAGATAGATCTCTTTCAAAATAAACGCACCGTTTCAGTACAACACCACAAATTGAAGGTTTTTTTGCCCTTCATAGCAAAGGCATATGGTTACATTTAGCCAATAGAAAAAAAGAACAAGGTTGGCTTTACAATCACATGAGAAGAAAACACTGGCCTTCCAGGTGAAAGACAGTGGTTGTTAGATCCATCCACCACCCCTCCTGCCCTACTTGGACTTTTGCCCACATAACTTACATTACGGTCCCACCATGTTTCCCCCTGACGACGCCACACAATAACTTGCAGCCGCATATCTTGCGTCCTTGAAAGGACGTCTTTTTTCGTCGCTGTCTGATGCCAGAAGTCACTGCCCAAGTGCAGGTATTTGACACCCTCGGAGTGAGACTGGGTTGGTCCCTCGCTCATTTTCAGGTTGTAGTCGACTACTAGTGGGGCGTGCTTCAGACAAACTCCTGTTGTAGATTAATGTTAGTGTTACCTTCCCAGTATCAATGCTCTGAACCTCAGTTTTGAGACCTCTGGTTTCTTTGGGCTAACTGAATTGGCTTTAGCTTGGCTCACAGTGGGGAAATAGCTTTAACAGTCTGGCAACCCTACAGTAAAGAAAGGTCTGAAGATGTCAGGATAACATGGCATTAATCAGATGCTTTAGTTCTTCTGTGCAGGGAACACAAAACATAGCCCCCTTTACAGTCGTTATACTGGAACCTGAGCTGATCTAGACATTTTCAGCTCCTGGGTTTCAGGCTTCAGAAAGCAGAATGTCTGCAGCATTTCAGTAATGGCACATTCAAAGTGCTGTTACACCCCACCCCCCACCCCCAAGACACGGTCTTTTATATAGACTGCCAATGGCATTCTGAACATGAATAACTTAGTTTTGCAAATCATGCAGTAATTTTACATCTCTCTCTGGCTTTAAATTATCCAGACAGGTTTTCTGAGTGACAGGTGAGAGGTCATTCAAAACATTCAGCCCTTCTGCTTCACCTCGACTCCAACAAGTCTATCATACCAGCCCCATCGTCTGGGCCTGCTCCTGGTTTGTCCCTCAGCAGCAGAACTGGAGCTGCCCCTCCTGAGGCCTCTGCTGCCTGCTAATTTACTGTTCCCCCAAATCCAGACTGCAGAAAAATCACTGCGATGTCTGAAAAAAATACAAAAATGTGTTTAGTAACCATCGTGTGTCAAACATAGCAATGCTGCTTGTGTTGTTTTCGGCGCTGCTATTTAAACTTTGCTTTCTTTTCTCCCGCTCGCTGGTTTTCATGCTAACCATAGCATTTCTTCCATCATCACAGCGCTGGTTGGAGCGTGTAGCCAATTCCAGAAACAAAATTGCCCGGGAGAGCTTTGCTATTCGTTGTCTGAGCAACCAGAGCTTTTCTATGGGTGTGCCCTCGCTATTTTGCTCCACTCGGGGACTCAGCTGTAATTGCTTGTTTAAGGATAATAACAGGGGAAGACTCTCAGAGGAGCCCCGCACCGCAATCACCAGCCTTGAGGCAAGCATCACAACCGCAGTGCTCTGCAACGGAGGAGTGGAGGATGAGGGGGAGGGAGAGGAACAGAGGAAGAGTGAGACAGACTGGGTGGTAATTAAGGGCTTATTTTTCCTGCCGACTGAAGAGCATCTGCACAGCTCTCACCTGCTCAGAAGGGATTGTGCAGCTGTTTGTGTATGTGCACACACTCACGCTACCCGCTTCATGTCTGAAAGGCTGGCCTGTGCCGCCTGCGCTTTTCCCCAATGGTGTTTGTTTAATGTAATGCAGGGATGGCAGCCAGCACAGGCAGCAGCTCTGTCAGACAGAGGGAGGTAATTAAATTAGGGGTGGCACTTCGGCAACCTGGAGGCTGAACGAGGCATGGGGGATTTTAGCTCGATCTCTGAGACTCATTGTTTCCCCTCTCTCAGTAACACAGAGTAAACCTGCTTTACCCACCGGACCCACAATACATCACAGTAGTGCAGCATGGGAAGACAAACCCTCGTAAGCACACATGATCACTATCACATTGAAATTCATACACATCTGCTTATAGTTGGAATAACAAACATCTTCAGGTGCACAGTGCAATGTTCACAGTGTTCCAGACATCATAATAACATCTGACAAGCCACTTGGTCAAAAATGTTTGTACTGTGTCGCGAAAGACACGTCATGAAAGATCTTGACACACTCTGTTAAAGTATCTAAACATTTAATAATCTGGTGTCCTGACATACAACACCTGACAAAGGACCTACACTGCCACCACAGGGCCTCAAAATGAGCATGAACATCAAAGAGAAAAATGCAGTTGCTTTTTGAGCCATCGACTCATGATTAAAGCTGTCTCGAGCCAATCCTTTGAATGTGTATCCAGGCACATTTTAATGGATCGTATCAGCTAACATAAAGATGATCAAAATTCAGCCCTTTCTTTACTGTGCTCCACTGTCAGCTCAGCATGCTGGTGTTGCAGCACTGCTCTCTAGTGTTGCAGTCAGGACCACTTAAACTGAGACCGAGTCATGACCAAGACAACACCAAGACTCTGAAGGGGTTGAGACCAAGTCAAGACCAAGACCAGACCAGTGTCAGTCCCACATTGCACGACACACTCAAGATCAAGATAAAATGTGGAACATGCAAAGCACTCCTTAAACTGATCTGAAAGATCCTCATTCCAATGAAACCACCCAACCAAAAAAAAAAAAAGAAGATTCCTCTTTATTCTCAGTAATGTGTTTATATGAAAGAAAAATTGATATTCAAAAAATCAAACATCAGGGGAATCATGGCTTGGAGTGAAAGTGGAGATCATAGATGACACAAGAAGATGGAATTTGCACATACCTATTCTCGTAGTTATGTATTATAAGTATTTGCTGGCTAAGTTGTTTATTTATATTAATTTCTCATTAGCTCTGGTTCTAGCTACTAATAAATAGGCCTACAATAATAATAATGATAATAATAATAATGATATTTCAGCCTGTTTTCATCCTGAAATCGTCAAATACTGACTGTTTTTGTCAGTAATTTCGGGGTCAGACACTGTTGCTAAAAGCCACCTTTCACGGCAGTACGATATGCTCAGATGCTCAAGTACATATCAGTTTGTAACACTGCCAGATGGAACCATTCATGATGTTATGATATGCTGCTGGTCGGCTGGTATGATATGTAACTTCATAACACAGCCGGACGTAAGCTGTTGTGGTGATATGATATGTCACAGGAGGATGGCGTCAGTTTGAATCGCTGCCGGTAAAGACATATTATAAGGAGCTAGAAAGTTCCTATAGGGTGGGCAGGAGGAGTGGTGGATGGGTCCAACAAACCCTGGATTTTCACCTGGGAGGCCGGTGGCCAGTGGCCTGTTGCCGGTGCCAAACCATGATGATTTTTCCTAACTCTAACCACATGCTTTCACTGATTATATGTTGGCATGAAAGGTCACTGGCAAAGGTGTGATATGTGATGACTTGAGATGATGAGCGAGTTGCAGTAATTCACATGCCCCAGGCACAACATTTGACTCAGAATCCACCAAACCAGCCTGAAAATTAAAAAAAAGAATGTGCTAGGTTTGGTACAACCTGATCTCACAGAAATACGTGACATGACCACGACCTCTTAACACAGCATTCCGTGGTGGCAGCACATAATGGGTTGAAATTACATGCCAGGTAAAATGTAAACATGTAAAGCACTTTGTGCTACATTTTATTGTGTGAAAAGTGCTCTATGAATAAAGACTGATTGATTGATTGATTGATTGATTATTGATAATAGTACGGAAATCCCGTCCTCATCCTGTTTATCTTGCCATGGTACAAGATTTGATGCGCGCATGCACACACACACACACACAAACAATCTTTTCTTAACAGAGATGGCGTTTGGATTCGTTTGCGGCAGACAGATGACAATTTGAAATGGAATGCCCACAGACGGCGGACAGTAGCTACAAAACAGTAGTCGAACGTGCCACATCCGCCCACAGCACAATGCTCTTAAAGCCCTACGCTATCCAAAGCTGGCAAAATACATTTATTTTATTTTATGGCCTTGACATTAACCTGTCATATTGTTGAGTTATCAAGGACACTTTTGTGTTTTTGTGTGTATACAGGAATGTTAACAATATCTTTGAGGAAAATGAGGTTGACGTGACGTTGTTGAACCAGGGAATCCGTGTGTCCACCACGACAATGGAACCTAATTGACTTTACATTGGCATTGTTTCCATGGTACCGGCACGTAATTCTAACTCATTACGTGCTGTCACCACGGAATGCAGTGTTAAGAGGTCGTGGTCATTTCACGTATTTCTGTGAGATCAGGTTGGTCTGGCACTACGCGCATTAAGTGCACCATTATACACGTCTTGATATAACATCAAAAGGCATTGCAGGGTAAATTTTTATGTGAGGGAATTTTCCTTTTTTTTTTACATGTAAACAAATACAAACAAACACCAAGGATTTTATATCAATCTAACCATTTTTATTCAACACTCCTTTTTTGCGCAGGTAATTTAGTAATATCCCTGCGGTTGTGGTCTTAGCCAGTCTTGAAATAAAATTCAGAGTCCTCTTTGTTGGAGACCAGGACAAGGCCGAGTAAAAATGCAGCTGAAGTATTTTACTCCCAGTTCCCACACATACCTCACCTTGGATTTTTATTTTATTGCATTCTATTTTATTTTACTTCATTTTATTTTTACAAACCAGCTGTTTTGAAACTTTTTTATGATCTCTGGCAACTTATTTACATTCAAAGTATGTGTATTAATCACTGAAAAGTTGATCTCAAAAACAGTTTTTTAGGCTACTTTTCAGATTGATTATGAGTTGTGATGTTAAAAATGCTGAATGCTGTTGGTAATTAGTATGGGGTAAAAACAGAATATTTTACAATCATTAAGGGCGTCGGTGGCTTAGTGGTAGAGCAGGAACCCCATGTACAAGGCTGTTGCCGCAGCAGCCCAGGTTCAAATCCAGCCCATGGCCCTTTGCTGCATGTCATCCCCCCTCTCTCTCTCTCTCTCCCCCCCTCACACTTACCTGTCCTGTCCAATAAAGGCAAAATGGCCTAAAATATATTTTTAAAAAAAACAATCATGCTATCATTAAACATTCATTGACTAGAGTTGGAAAAATAGTCAAATGTTTTCATGTTAACAGTGGTGGAATGTAACTTTACTTAAGTAGAACTTTGAAATACTAGTACTTGAGTATTTCCATTTTGTGCTATACTTTATACTTCCAATTCACCATATCTCAGACTGTACTCTGTACTGTCATTTATTTGTGAGCTTTAGCTACTTTGAAGATTCAGCTTATTATACAAAAATATGTTTAACTAATGAATGATGATGTATTATTATAGATAATACTCAGCAGTATATAATGAAATTAAAATAAACTTTACAGTGTACAGATGGTGATTGTGGAGGTCCAACACAGATGGGGTTCAGTTTCTACTGTACTGCTGAGGGTTAGGGGTGTATTCTGCTCTGACAGCTGGTCTTGGAGCAGTGCCGTCACTCTAACAATGGTCAGGGCTTTGACAGAGGAGAAAGCCTCAACTGGGGAAAAGATTTGTGGCCTGCCTGTGATGGCAATTAGGCCTGATTTCAGCATTTTGACTCCTACAAAGTGGTGAAGGAATGAAGAAAATATATTGATAGAAGATCAAGAGAGTTTTGCCTTCATTTAGCGGCCTTCACATGATAAGAACAACGCGCTTCGCTCACTGCCAGGTGCGGCGCAGCGGTGCGATCAAAGTTCAAATAATTTCAACTCTGAGCACAGCGCTCAGGCGGAAAATCCGAGCGGTGCGCGACACCAAGGGTTTGTCAGGCGTTGCCGCCCTCTCCATAGACAAACAATGGGACAGCCAGCGTAAAGTGGTTTTACAGCTGATCATGTGTAGAGGCCTTTAGATTTAATACATTTCTGTATTTATATGTAAATGAATACTCTTCACCTCTGTTAAAGGAGTTGCATTCAACATTCAGAGCAAATCTGTGATTCAGAGCATAGACCGCGGAACCGGGGGGGCCGGGGGGCCATGGCCCGGGTAACTTTTGTACTCTGACATAAAGGGCTGCGTTGGGACCCGGCGGGACCCAACGCAAATAGTAATAGTCATTTTGATCCACACTCCACCAGCTGGTGGCGGTAATGGGCCAATTCACTGTTTGCCAACCGCCATTAAACAGTAGAAGAAGAAGAAAAATAAGAAGAAGAAGATGTAGCCTAGCGACGGGATGTCAACACAAGAACTTGGTGCACATGCATGAGTGTTTCCACTCCATATTTATTCATAAATGGACGAATATGCCCTGAACCAGCTTTCATACCAATTTGCCGCTTGCTCCACCTGTCTGTCTGTCTGTCTGTCAGCTCCATCTGTCATGAGACAAACATGAAAGAAGACGTGCAGTTTATTGTGTTTCACCAGCGATGAGCTCTCATTACGAGCCACTATTACGCACATCTGCGCACTCTTTATAACTCACTGTGTGAACCTATTTTGCATAATAAAGATTTGCCCCCTCGTAATTTTTAACCGCTCCCTCAATAACTTCATCCTGGCGCCGGGCTTGCCTTAACCTCAATCACTGCGTGATTATATAAAGGTAGAAAAATAGCCTAAATAAATACAGAGGAGGAGAATAGAATATGAAACAGCCTTTAGGCCTATTTCATTAAAAACTAAATGAAAACAACGAAATAGGAGCGCTATTCTTGGCCAGTGCGTCAAAAGACATGCAGACCAGGGGAACGAAACAAACAACCCCATGAATCTCTTTATTAATAGCCTATAAAATGACGTGTTTTCTCCTGCGGGACGGGAGAAGACACAAAATCATTGCATCTCTATTATTGTGTGGGCATAAATTCTCAGAGTTTTGCGGGAGCGGGCGGGAGTGTAACATACACATTGCGGGAGCGGGCGGGAGTGTAACATACACATTGCGGGAGCAGGCAGTAATGGTCAGAAATTCAGCGGAGCAGGCAGGAGCGTGATGAAGAAAACAGTCCCGCGCAGGGCTCTACTCTGACAAACTATTTTATATGAATAAAAGCCTAAGTTGTAGCCTATCTTTGTTTTTACGAGCCAAGTCACCACACACCTTCACTCACTCTCACCAACTGCTGCCGATAAAAAAAAAACTCCCACTGACTGCTGCATATTGATTTGATATTAGTGTGCCTATCAAGTGCATTGTTCATCAATACGTCATGCATGAGCGTCGCGAGCTAACGGCGGGCACCTGCGCTGGCTGCATCTGGGAAAATGAAGAGACAGAAGTCAATATCTGATTTTCTTCAAGTAAACAGAAAAAACAAAATGATCAAATTACTCCAGCTTCCACTGTGGCCTCATCTGTGCCTTTATGTATAAATAGGCTTGGCCTGTTGTGTGTGAATGTTAGAGTGGGATCAGAGGGGTTAATCTGAGCAAGCATGTGTGCGTGTTCATGCGTGTACTGTAGATGTGACTGTGTGGCGTCGGAATAAAAAAAGTGCTCCGCAACGTCAGTTATATTGTCTGTTTCAATGCATATGCCCCTCCACCCCCTCTGCGTGACTTGAAATTATGCCCCCCCCCTTGTTCAGATGCGTTCCGCGGTCCATGATTCAGAATATGATTCAGGTTGACTGCCCATGGGTCTCAATATGCAGGTGACAATGCAAACACCTCTAACATCAGCAACAGTATTGACAGGGCTAATGGTATTTACCAGGGGGGAACCAGAGGGTGGGCTCTAAAGGTCAGATTCGGGCCTAAAACTCGGCCTGAGGCCCTAGTAGGCCCATGGTGTTAGGACCTTGGCCCGGCCCGGCCCGAGTCGAGGCGAAGAGACACAGGCCCGTGGCCCGTGGCGGCCCTAATTAATAATATTATTATTTTTCATCTCCCACAATAGCCTACATGGTATTTCATTGAATTTCACATTTTTTATTGCATTTCACCCATCCTCTGAGGGAGCGGAGAGCAGCCCCATAATCATTTGGTGATTTGTATTGTAGTAGGCTACAATAATACTATACAAACATTAATATTATCATATCAAGTGTAAAAGTTTTTTTAGGTTAATAAATCTAGTCAACTGAATTATCAATAATGAATTGAACAGGCTATTTTACTCATACACAACCGCATAATGACAAGTGGTTACATTTAGTTACATTTCAACATAATGAACACAATACCATAATATAATATTAAGTGTATTTAGAAAAAAAGTTTGAAGCATGTTTGAGTTGTTGAATCAACACTTTTATTTGATTTGTCTGACAGAAACGAACTCGTCCAGATCCGTAACCTAAAAAAAAAGTAAATAAAAAAAACGTCATATAGGCCCGGGCCGGGCCTGTAGTCTGAGCTGTTGGTAACTTTTGAGCCCGAGTCCTGGGCTTTTTGGCTGACCTTTAGTGGGCTCTAAGCTTCTATGTTGATGTTGATCAGTGGTAACTGCTGTATGAGCACAGTACAGAGTGGCAGCAATTAGCTAGCAAGTGGGCGGCACACACAGGGAGTCGCATGCCCTCAATTGTTTTCATCAATTGGATTCCCTTCAGCCTACCACAACAACAAACAGAGACTTGGATTACAACACACAGAGAGAGTGTGACTCGCCTTTATCAAATGAGCAACCCCTGTTTGTGGCAGAGGGGAAAGGGAAAGAGGTTGATTAATTCACAATTAAAGCAGCTCTTACCTTTCTTGCATTTCACACGGCACTTAGAAAACATTTGAACATCCACAACTCCCGCCTCCCTCCAAAGTCCCATCCCCCTCCTCCTGCAACTCCACCTCCCTCCAAAGGCCTACTCCTCCCTCCTCCATTACATCCTCATTACGTCTAAGATGTAGGCGTTGGCAAGGTAACGTTAGATACACGGAAGAGGAGAGCGAGTGTAACGTTACAAACAAGACAGTCAAACGCAAACCCGGAGTTTTAAAACTCAACTGGAGTTGGTGATGACTTATGAGTTTTAGAATAAGCTAACAGTGCTAATGTTAGATGGTAGCGTTAACGTTACTAGTAAGTGGAAACGCACAAGGAAAACAATGTTAATGTTTCAGAAGCTACGCTACAGTAGGCTAATGTTAGCCATTAGCAACTGGATGCTGTGTTGTCATAACATTATGAACTGAACTGAACTCATTTATTTGACATTTCGCATACCCCAAGCAAAAAGAAACAAAACATTTAAAATCAACATTTCATAGTCAAAAACTCCACATCCTGAGAGCAGAACTGTGAGCTTCTCTTCACATCACAGCACCATGAATTGTTTGTGTATACACCACGGAGCTTACCAGATGATGCAGCCTCCCTGTCTGCTCTATGTAGTGTTAGCCCCGTTAGCTCAACACCAGAGTCTGATATGTTACAATTCATCCATGTCTCAGTGAACACAAGGACGCAGCAGTCCCTCACTCCTCAGTGAGTGGATCTCCACAGTTGGATGTAATCCATTTTCATGTCCAGCGAGTGGACGTTCACCAGAAGGTTAGCGGTTACGTCAGTCGGAGGCCTCCACGTGGGGAAGACAGACAGGAGAAAACTCCAACCAATCATATGAAAATGGTATAATTATGAGTTTTTATTTCTGGTGGAATTCACTTACATTTTAGTGTGCCTCAGCTTATTAATAGCATTTTAACCTAAACAAAGAAAAGTGTTGTGGTTATTACTTTAGAACAACAGCAACAAAAAAAACAATAACTCTAACAGGGTAAACACCATGGCAAATAATGTGTGACATCTAAACAATCTGTAACTTTAAAAACTGTAAATTATTGCACTGCAGAATGGCATGCTGGGTACAGCTGGTCATGTAGCCAGGTATGTTAACAGCTGGGAGAAACTACTGCTACAGTACATATAGTAGAACAGAAAAGAGAGGTGGAAGATGACGAAAGAGAGACAGGAGATGCACCAGAAGAACTTCTGCACAAGACAGGAGTTGTGTCTGCTGTTTGGATGTTTTTTGGCTTTTATGTACTCTGCTCCTCTCACTTGGAATAGTCTTTAAAAAGAATTGAATGTCACGGACCTCCTGGACTTAAATCGGCCATTCAGTGGTTTTCTGTGAAACGTTTTGGATTTTTTTTATCTCATAAGTACAAGGATAATTTAAGTGGTTGGTTCTTGTCATGTGGTCTCATTTATTAAGTGTTAGCAAATCTGTCAGTAGATTTGCACATAAAAAACCTTGGCACTGAAAACCTACATCGGATACATGAACCCTGCAAGAAACTTGGATTTGGTCATAGACACGTGTGTATGTTCATGAATGCTAAGCAACTGTAAACTAACAGCCTGTTCCCACTAGTCAGCAATGAGCATACATCTCCACCCATGAATAGCCAGTGACCAACACATAAGCAGGTGATAGTAACTATGGATAGGTGCATCCTGTCGACCTGCGAACATGGGGGAAACAAAGAAAGAAAGAGAAAGAAAGAAAAACTTTTCCCATGCTGAGATTGAAGTAATTTTAAGTTAAGTGGGGTTGAGAAAAACATTTTATTTTCTTCTGCTAGTGGTGGTGTGACAGGGACAGGCAGGGCTGTAGTCAGGACCACCTTAACCGAGTCCAAGTCAAGTCCAAGACCAGGTCCAGTCGAGTCCAAGTCAAGACCGAGTCCAAAGGCAGTCGTGACCAAGTTAAGATTGAGTCCAGAGCAAATCGAGTCCAGTTGATTTTAGTTGGCAAGCAACAATGACGAGCAGCACAAGGCCACGTTTGGTGCCCTGTAAATCCAGGTAAGATGTGGTTTTATTAATAACACTGCTGCTGGGCATTTATTAAAGTGTTTGTTTATTTCAGTCGCTGTATTCTTTGTGTTTGTGTGGGTGTGCTCACATTGAATAATGTGCATAGGAGTATATGTTATCAGGTTGTTATTATTATTATTATTATTTTGCTTAGAGTTATTCGGTAACTGAAAATAATTTGTAGGCTAAGTTGTTGTGAAAAGGCTACTTGATGTGCAAAAATAATTGTTGCTTAGTTTGAGCTGATAGTTTTAAAATTAGGCCAAAGGTGAAACTGTAGTAGTATTTGTTTTCTTTATGCCACAGTCCTGTAGTATTTCCATACAAGTTTCAAATTTAGCAATAGAAAATGTACTAGGCTACATAATATCTGTTTATTTTAAACATTAATATGCGTGTGCATGTAAATTGTCGAGCGACGCAACCTCCTTGCTGAAAATACGTTCCTGCACGCATGAATACAATGTAACAGGAAAGTAGTAAGTAATGTAAGTACTGTAAGGCTAATGTAATTTTTTAAATTTTTTTTTTTACACACATACACACACATCCACCCCCTACCACACACATATACACACACACAGGCACAGGCACACACACACACACACACACACACACACACACACACACACACAAAGCCCGAGCTTCTCAGCCAGCATTGCTGTGTAGATGATGGGGTGGAGGTGGTATTTTTTGTTAGGGTTTTCTATTGGTAGAATTAAACAAATTCTGCAGATCTGATACCGAATCAGATGCCAGGAACAACTTTAGCAGTTATACCTGGCCGAGACCATGGAGCAATTGGCCAAGACCGATAGCCGAGACCAAGACAATTCAGAGTCCAGTGAGGCAGGAGACCAAGACAAGTGCAAGACTTTAAAAAAGTGGTTTCGAGGCCAGACTTCAGACCGAGACTGGACTCAAGTACTACTGCCCTGGGGACAGGTAAATCAAAGGCCTGAAGGGAAGTAAGAGGTCCTGTTAACTTTTTGTCCTCTTGCTTGGGTCATCAGAGACCTCTCTGTCAGGAAAGACAGGGACATGCCTCCACTGGAACAGTTAACAGCAAACTCAGAAGGTAAGGTGATGTAAATGTTATAGTAATTGTTAAAACACTTCATTGTGACAGCCATCACTGATAGCTCAGTGTTTGGTCAGTAACGTGGGTCGCACAGTCTCAAACAGAAGATACATTTGTGGAATTCTCTCTCCTGATTGATTCAAGTGGGAACAGGATGCCAGAAATGTAGAAAACACATGTATTATGTTGATTTAAATACCCCATTCACATTTTTAGGAAACTTTATCTGTAGCTTAGGTCTGCTAATTGCCAAGTAATTTAGCTAAATGTGTTATATTTCTAATCTTCTAATTCTGTTGTGTTTAACTTACATGTTTCAGAGGCATCTGCATATTGTGAAAAGAGCACAATATGAAGTAAAATTGTAATTTATAATAATGATATTTATGTGCATTCATTATTTACACAAGCACTGCAGCAGTCAGAAGGAGGTATAGATTTTGTTAGTACCTACATAAATATTGGAGCTACTGACATATTGATGAAAGCTGAAATACATGTACATTTTCCTCTGTTAACAGTTAACTCACAAATTCGCTCTGCTCATGTTTCATGAATGAAACCAATTGTGCTCGGGTGTCCTAATATTTCTGCATGTTTCTGTATAGATAGTTTATGTTTTTGTTGTGATTGTTGTTGGGCAGTAACTTTTTCTTCTGCTGCCGACCTCAGCGGCCAAGGAGGGCTCCTCCTAGGAATGTTTCCAGCAGTTAATGTTAGTGTTTCCATCTTCATCAACTATAATGATGCTTTGTGCCAGGCCTGTGTAGTGCGCTGATTATGAAAATTAGTCCACTGATACGATTGTTGTATTTCAAGTCAGCAGTGGGGTGATAACAAAAGTAATGTTGTAACGAGTTATTTGGTTTTGGGGTAACAGTAATATTATTACTGAAATTGCATTATACTGTATGTTACTGGAAAAGTAATACTATTACTATAACTGCTCAACCCCGCTATTACAATAAAATATTTGAGAAAAATCTCTCTGAAAACTTAAATACTTAGTATAGTACTTAGTATGAATATATTCTTGTATTGTTGCTTTTTCTACTATTAGGATAATGCATAATATAAAAACATTATTATGTCATTATGAATATACTGAAGGATTTGATTTACTGAGTTTCACAACAATCTTGAAATATGCTTTGAAAACAAAGCAGAGTTGATGTTTTTGGCATATCGATATTCAAGTTTTGTTTTTACTGTATTTTAGTTTGCTCAGTAAAAACTGTTTGCATTCTGCAACTGTTACCGTGAAAATACCGTGATAAACCGTGAAACTGCCAGAATCTTAACTGTTGTGTACTGTGATACAATTTTTGGTAATTACCATCCAGCACTACTATATAGCAGTACCAAAATTTCTTTAGTGTAAAAAGGCGAGAGCATATAGTTTGTATAATCTGCTCAGCCCAGCATTGTTTACCATCTGCCAGACTGCAGGCCATCTGAGCGAGGCCTCAGAGGAGATGCATGCCTCCAGCTTCTCTATGGTAAATAAATGAGATCTACAATTTGGGCCAACTGTCGCAGGACACATGGATAAAGAAGAAGGGCTTACCACGAAGAGGCTGCCCTGCTGCCTCTACCCCTCCCCACCCCTACCCCATCCCCCGCCCCACCCCCACCCCACCCCACCCCCCACCCAGAGGCCATGTTATCAAAACATCACAGCAGGGGATGATCCAGTCAGCTCCTGTCACTAGCCAGTCAAGCAGGTGTATTCTTGCTCTTGTCTGCACTGCCTTGATCTATTCCCCCCGCCCCCATTCCTACTCACCCACCACCACTGAATACATACAGAGGTCCTATTAATCCCATTATGCAAATGGGAGTTATAAATCTCACAGGGTTTACTCTTTTTTTTCCTCTCTGTCTCCCCTCATTCCTCCACATTTCTCACTATGCCACCACCCCACACAGCTTTCCAGCTACTTAATTAAGTGAGAGCAGCAGGGTCTGCTACAGCAGGCACAGGAACAATCCATGACAAATGCTTTTTCAGGGCGAAAAAAAGAGGTGTGGGGTAGGGGCGTTTCAGCTGGCAGTGACAGATAGGGATCCAGCATGGTGGTGACCCGGACAAGGACAATTGGCAGAGAGGCTGTGAGGCCAAACATCCCCAAAAAAGCATGGGCAGATAGATGGATGGATAGGAGAACTGGTGAGGCAGCATCAGAGTTGGATGGTGCTCAAACACCTCTATGCTGACATCTGCACATTAGTCACACCTATATTGTTTAAAAGAAGTGCAGACTTTTCACTGAATCACCATTTCTCATCAGTGTACAGTAGTGTTTGTAGACATTTCTTTGATAAGCTTTTAGAGGAGGAATTCAATTAGAATGACTCATTTATTTCCTTATGCAAATCATTTTCTGTCTCTGTCGGATTCTTTTTACTTCTGTTTACATGCATGCTGAACCTGGTCCACAGGTCTGCTTATACCAATCATTCAGTGATTTTTAATCCCACGCAAAGGCTATCTGTTCTAATTAAAAGCACTCATGCCCAGGGTAGTAACACTCACCAAGCAAATACATAAATTACATATATACCACAGTAGACTTAATCCAATGTCTGTGGGGCATAAATGTACTATCCAGATTTTTCTCAGAGCAACTTATAAATCCAATCATATACACAAAAGATTTTACATGTGTACTGTAAATATAACAGTATGTTATATACTGTTACCTACGGTCAGGGATCAAAAGCTTAATCTGAATCCAATACTGAATCTGCTTGTCCAATTCAAATTATTTTAACATAAAATCTAGGGATGTACTGAATATTCGCTAACCAAATATATTTGGCCGAATATTGCAAAAAAAACCCCCACAGATTCAGTATTTGGTGGAATAAGTGAAAAGCAAGGCTGAATAATAGCAGCGTGTTTTGATGACGCAATCATACAGCGTGCGGTGACGGACGGAGTAAAATGTCAGCAGTGTGGCTATATTTCAAAGTGTTGGAGAGTGATAGAAGAAAAGTGCTTTGCAAAGAATGTAATACTGAACTATCTGGAGGGTGTTCATCTGCAAAAACTAATGAAAAACTAAACAACAGCATTCAGTACTCGGTATTTGGCCAAGCGTTTAATTTTATTCGGCTTTGGCTTCGGCCACAGATTTTCATTTTGGTGCATCCCTAATAAAATCTAATTGACCCTTTGCAAAGTTCTGCCCCTTGAACGCAAACTGGCCAGTCATAGCATACTATCGGCCAGCTCCAACAAGGGTCCCACAACTACACAACAGTGCTCCATAGTATCTCATGCAATCATTTCATTTTCTCCGTTTTCAGGCTGGTTTGGTGGATTTTGAGTCAAACGTTGTGCCTGGGGCACATGTATTAATGCAGTACATTCTTATCCAAGGTCGTATATATCATAATGCTGCTTTCTCAGTTGCCTTTCATGTCAACATATTAGGCACAAGGTATCATCCTGCGTCTGCTGTTGATGTTTTGGGACTTTGCTACCAATGCCAGAACGTCAACAAAAGCATGTGATTAGGTTTAGAAAAAACCATTGTGGTTTGGCTCTACATTTATATGGGAAGAGTACACCTGGCTCCCAGGCAAAAGTCTGGGATTTATTGAACCCATCCACCACTCTTCCCACCTGACCTATAGGGACTTTGCTGATCCTTATATTACAGCATTAATGGCAGTGTTCAACCTGATGCTGTCCAACAGTGGCATGACAGGTGCCATTTGGCCATGTTATGAACTGAAGCCGCCTGTCCACTTATCATACTGCCACAACAGGTACCATTGAGTTGACTGGCAGTGCATCATAACACCACGCATGGTTAGATCCAGCAGCTTGACAAACTGACACAGTCCAGTAGTGTATCATATTGCCACAAAAGGTGGCTTTTGCCGTCAGGTGTCTGATGCAGTTATCACTGGTAAAGCTGCTCTATTCAACCACTTTGGAATGCAAATGGGCTGTTTAATGATACTCATTGGGGTTGGAAGGAATTATACAACCCCAATTACATAAAAGTTGGGACGCTGTATAAAATGTAAATAAAACAGAATGCAATGTGCAAATCCTTTTTTTAACTTTACTTTAACTAAATATTCAATTGAATACAGTCCAAAGTGAGATATGATGTTCAAACTCATAAACGTTATCTAATTTTATCAATATGGATTTATCCTGATTTTGATGCCTGCAACATGTTCCAAAACAGTTGGGACAGAGGCATGTTTACCACTGTGTTACATCACCTTTTCTTCTAACAACACTCAATACGTGTATAGTGTCACGAGTGCCGAATTCTCTACTGGCACTCACAGACAACTGTTCTTAGATCCCCCAAAAGCACACAGACAGCAGGCAAAATTAAATTTACAAAAAAATACACTTTATTTCATTTGCAATTCATAAACAATAAAAAAAAAACACAGTCACACCATGCAAAGTTGCGCTGCACTAACTCCTTTGCTAACGAGGCAGGTAAATTCATGCAGCCCCCAACTCCGCTTCTACTGGCTGAGGATACTTAAGGAGGAGTCCTGGACAAAAACCCCCACTACATAATACTTCTAAGCAGAGGATAACATTTCACATAGACTCCACTTCGAGAAAACAATGCACACAGGTTGACTATGTATATATATATATATATGTATATATATACACATCCGAGCACAGTGCAGGGATGGTGGCCACTGGCTGTACAGTGGTGCGTAAAGGCTAAAAGTCCGCTCTCGGGCGGGAACACATCCGGCTGAGAGAATTATAGCACAAAGTCTCTCACCGCCCTTGGGTGCCGTCCGTACAGGGTCCTGAGCAACGGGATACACCAGGGCATGGCTGTCCGTGATGGCGTGGTGTCTTCCCCCAACGGTACGTTCAGTGATACTCCCCAGAGGAAATCCAGAGGCCGGTGACTGACGGGGATAAAACAAATAGAGGGAATCAGCAGCTAATCTTGCCACGGTTAGGGTTGCACTCACTCACAAATGGGGTAGAGTTCCGACTTTCCTTCCCACAGGAAATAGCGAGCGTAGTATGAGGGTCTTTTGAGCCTCCCCCATGTGACAGTGTACAGTTACAGCTGATTGGCGTCTTCGGTCCTGTAACTGGCACAAAACAACAGGCAGGGTTTTAGCAACAAACTCATCTCCCGTCTGGGATCACACTCACTCCGCTGGCCTTCTGATTTTCCTTAATATGGGAAATAGAGAGCGTTGTATAAAGTCCTTTAGCCCCTGCTGCTGGTACTGCTCAGTAGATCGCTTATGTCGGACCCTCGGCTCCTGACACCTGGTCGCCGCCGTTTGCCCCTCCGCCATCTCGACCCATCTCCTCATGGTGTCGTAATCACCCCCAGCTGAGCTCCCGCACACTCCCAACACCTGTTTAAAAATCCCCCCCAATCACTGCGGTCCACTCAAAGGCTTGCCGTGCAGCAGACCAATCAGCGGCCAGTCCCAATCTTGCGGCTCATTCATACCAGCTGTGAAGGACAGATTACGCAACAACCCCGCCCACAGTCTTAATTGTCCATCTACTTTATGAATGAACGAATTAAGTCCGCAATTACAGTCTGTGCCTAAACAAAGTATTTCCCCCTCATGACTACCACAAGTAAAAGTACATAATATCCACAGTCTGTGGTGACATATAGGACCTCAGGACACTAATTATTGAAGTTTTGAAAGTGAAATTCTTTCCCATTCTTACCTGATATACGACTTCAGTTGCTCAACAGTCCGAAGCCTCCATTACTGCATATTATGCTTTATAGTGCACAACATGTTCAATGGTAGACAGGTCTGGACTGCAGGCAGGTCGGTCTAGTACTTGCACTCTTGTGCTACGAAGCCACACTTGTTGTCACATGCAGAATGTGTCTCATTGTCTTGCTGGAATAAGCAGGGATGTCCCTGAAAAAGATGTTGTCCAGATGGCAGCATATGTTGCTCCAAAGTCTGTATGTACCTTTCAGCATTCATAGTGTCTTCACCGATGAACAAGTTACTCATTATGCCATGGGCACTAACACTCCCCCATACCATCACAGATTCTGGCTTTTGAACCTTGAGCTGGTAACAGTCTGGATGGTCCTGGATGATCCTATTGTGTCACGTCACAACGTTCATGATTTTGGAAAACACTTTGAAATGTGCACTTATCAGACCACCGCATTTTTTTACACTCTGTGTCAGTCCTTCTCAGATGAGCTCGGGCCCAGAGAAGTCTGCAGCCCTTCTGGGATGTTGTTGATATATGGTTTTGACTTTACATGGTAGAGTCTTAACTACCAACTAACTGTGTTTACCGACAATGGTTTTACAAAGTGTTCCTGAGTCCATGTCGTACTATGCTTCATACAACCAAGTCAGTTTTTAATAGAGTGCCCTCTGAGGGATCAAAGTTCACAGCCATTCAGTGTTGGGTTTTTAGTCTTGTCCCTTACATGGAGAGAATTCTCCGGATTCTCTGAATCTTTTAATGATATTCTAGATTGTTGATGTTGAAATCTCTAAATTATTTGTAGTTGTGTATTGAGAATAGTTGTTCTCAAACTGTTGGACTGTATGCCTGCACAGTTTTTAAAATAAGTGACCATCCTTGCTTGAGAACACCTGAGCCTTTTTAAGATGCCCCTTTCATACCTATTACCTACCTATACTATCATTTGTTACCAATTAACCTCTTTACCTGTGGAATGTTCAAACAGGGGTTTTTTTGAGCATTCAACAACTTCCCCAGTCTTTTGTTGCTCCTGTCCCAACTTTTTTGGAATGTGTTGCAGGCATCAAATTCAGAATAAGGGTATATTTAACAAAAAACAACACATTTTATCAGTTTGAACATTGAATATGTTGTCTTTGTATTGTATTCATTTGAATATAAGTCAAAAAGGATTTACAAATCATTGTATTCTGTTTTTATTTACATTTTACACAATGTCCCAACCTTTTTGGAATTGGGTTTGTACGTTTTGTCCCTGTTCCAAAACCAAAATCAAAGCCTAAAAGAGTGTAGGTTTAGTTAGCTAGCTAGCTTCTGAAGGTGTAGCCTACTGAATGTATACACATGCTACTTTTGCTTTTTAATGGTTATAATGCTAAATAAAGATCTACCCTGCTCTACAGGAACCAGTGAACATATGTTGGGGAACTTTGGTGATATTCAACCAGCTGTGTGTCATTACAGTGTGTGCAGATAAATGTTGTTTTCCTTCCCTGGAGCTTCTTGCCCATTCACCAGCAGAGGTCCAGGTGCTGGCAGCACAGGGGCAAGCCGATAACCATTAGTCTGCACACACTGCAATGATACAGCTGACTGAATATTTGAGTAAATTTCCTTTTTTATTTATTGTCTTCTGCCTTGACCACCAGTGCTGTGATGGTTCACTTTCACACAGTCATCTGTAGCTTGTGTTAGGCTTTAGCTTTGAACTCAGTTTATCTTTTTAACCTGTTTTTGCTGCTGAGTGAGCTTGACATCCTGAATATATATTTCAAACACATATTGTAGACTCATCTGTCTGCTCCCTTTTTCCGTTTTTCCAAAAATGTGATATTGTGATGTGATTTCTTCAGAGAGCGCAGTTTGTTATAGTGTGAGCTCCATGCTAACTCCGACAGCTTGACAGACCATCACAAAGGGGCGAGGCTTAGCAAATGGTCAATTAGATTTAGCAAGTAACTAAACTGAATCATAAAAAAACTCAAAAGAATCAATTAATTATTTATTTTTACTTTTTGTTTTCCTAGTTAAAGGACCACCCCTCCTGTCCACCCTACATGGACTTTGTTGCTCTTTATATTTAATTTGTGTGTCCACTACAACAAAAGATTCTAACAGACTTTGCATTGCCATTGTTGTTGTGTTGCCAGAATGTGATTTTAACACATTTCGTGCCCACCACCACTGTTATGCCCAGTCTAGGGCATGACATGAAAGGCCCCCATCTTCCCCAAGTCCCAAGTAGCCACAATGAAAAAGACGTGTGGAACGACCAATAGTGCGAATTTATTTACAATATTTAAATAACAGAATTAACTGAAATAGTAACTTCAGGGTGGACTAAGGCCAAAATAACAAACAAAAACAATCCTGCCCAGGGAGTAAGTAACCTAACCAAATAATAAGAAATAAATGACAAAAATCTTACCTCCCTAACTAAATAAACAGGAGAAAAAAGGGTTAGCAACAGAACTGGTAGTCCACCCCTACTATACAATATATACAAAAACGCTGTTTCACTACAATATGACAACACAACAATACTACAACGTGTGTGGCCGGTTGGGAGAGGAGGAAGATAAGGTCTGCCTGCTAGCTCGAAGCAACTGCCATCTTGGTCCTTTAGAAACCCGAACGCCCTTGGCGGCAGCCAATCAGGAACGAGCACAGATCCAATCCACCAATCACCGCCGGGCTGTGGCACACACCTATTTGCATACAGAAAATACACACAAAGAACACGCACAGCAAACACATGCAGGATAACACACACAAACAAATGACATTACGACAACAGTCGTAACAACCACATAATGCATTGTTAATAGTTGATTTAACTCGTTTCTATGAGACTGGGCTGCAATGCGGGGCAGTGCAAGCTTCCTTAATTTGCAGCTTGGTGTCACTTTTGTATTGTAAAACAAAAAAATGTAGTGTGTTTGTCCTGTTGAAACACACATCTATATCCCTACAGTAAAATTGTGGATTTGCTATAAACAGCACCAGAAAGTCACATCTGGAATAACAAGGCTTTGCTCCTGTGACTGTGGTTTGCAGAGCAGTGTTCCCCTCCCTCTTGTCCCCAGACTGAGGCTGGTCACTGCATGTGTCCCTGTGGGTACAATCAGTGCTGTGTTGGCAGGCCTGACAGAAAAACTGACCTTCTGAATCATAACTGTTGTTGGGGTACGGCACTGTGCTAAATCCAGCCACCAGCAAAAACTTGTTTTCACTCTGTTTGATGGTTTGGGTGCATCATTTAGATGATACAACATATGTGGGTGAATTAAAGGCCACCATAGCTACATCACAATGATTGGAGTTGGGAATTAAACAGACTCCAAGCTTATGTAGTAATGTTGTTATTGTTGTTTTTGACTGAGGTTACTGTGACATTAATGGAGTGTTTGACATTGGCCAAATACAGAAAATATGTTTTGAAACCTGGATTTGGATTTACTACTCTTTGCCAGTTAATACATGTGTCAGTTTAAAATAATAATAATGTATTTGGGGAAAGGGAAAAAAGCCTGGATGTGGCTGATTTTGGTAAATTATGACAGAGTTGCAGAAATTTCCAGTCTGTCAGCTCTGTCAAAGTTGTGTTAAGTTTATGGTCTTGTGTTTATTTTGCAAGTGTTCCCATAATTATCATATTAATTCCTGAGTTATGGCCAAAAGACATGTTTTGTGAGGTCACAGTGATCTTGACCGTGACGTTTAGACCACCCTAGTTCTAGTGGATGTTTGTGCCTCACATTTGTAAGGATATTCCCTCAAGGCCTTCTTGAGAAATGATGTTTACAAAAGTGAGACAGATGCAAGGTCACAGTGACCTTGACCTTTGACCAAAAGTCTGATTAGTTCATTGTTGAAACCATGGGCATGATTGTGCCAAATCTGAAGAAATTCCCTCGAGGCAATCTTGAAATTAAGATTCAATTGGACGGACAAACATCTTGAAAACATATCGCCATAGTAGAAGATAAAGAAGCTGGGCACCAGCCAAACTTGTAACCTGCTAGCCATTGTACAGGAAATAATGTGGAGAATCTCCATCCCCACATCAGTTTCCAACAGGATATCAGGACTGTAATATCCTTTGTTTCACCAAAACTTGGCTAAAACCTGGACAACGCCGCTCAAACAGGTGACTCTTTTCTATAATGTCGATCAGACAGAACAGAGGACTCTCTGGTAACAGAGGACACTCCATGGTAAATAAAGGCAGGTGTGACAGTAGGAATGTCAGGTGCTGTCCTGTTCCTCCTCCTCCTGTGACACAAGGGGAATAAACACTCTGAATTACAGCTATACACTTTTCAGAGGAGGCTACGGAGCAGAAGTTTGAAATGAGCGACCGTCTTGTTGTTGAAGAGGAGTCTTGTTTGGTGGGGTGGGTCTTGCATTATGTATCAATCAATCAATCAATCAATCAATCAATCAATCAATCAATTTTATTTATAAAGCCCAATATCACAAGTAACAATTTGCCTCACAGGGCTTTACAGCATACGACATCCCTCTGTCCTTATGACCCTCACAGCAGATAAGAAAAAGCTCCCCCAAAAAACCCTTTAAGGGGGGAAAAGAAATGTTAGAAACCGCAGGAAGAGCAACTGAGGAGGGATCCCTCTTCCAGGACGGACAGACGTGCAATAGATCTCAAACAGAACAGATCAACATGATAAATGATTACAGTAATCCGTGTGACAAAATGATAGATAAAGATAGACAGAGACAGAGAGAGACCGAGAGAGATGCAGGACAGACAGTAATGACAGCTTACAACAACATTAATTTAAGTAATAATATTACAATATTACAGCTATTGTGGTACAATATGTTGTAAGTATTTGTTGATATATAGTTGAGTTTGTTGATAGTATATGTATGTGACAATAATCATATGTGTATAATGACAGTTGAAGTATGACTAACAGCAGCAGTAGGAGGCATCAGGCAGGACCACGGCAGCAGCACAACCACACACGTCACATCATCCAGGCACTGCTGCGATATGAATTAGCCCGCGAGAAGAAGCCATTTTTCTGAGTTATCCCGAGTTAGCGAGATGCAGTAACAGGACATGAGTGTTAGCAAAGGAGAGAGAGAGAGAGAGAGAGAAGGAGAGAAGGTGCCCGGTGTATTATAGGAGGTCCCCTGGCAGACTAGGCCTAAGTCAGCCTAACTAGGGGCTGGTACAGGGCAAGCCTGAGCCAGCCCTAACTATAAGCTTTATCAAAGAGGAAAGTCTTAAGTCTAGTCTTAAATGTGGAGACGGTGTCTGCCTCCCGAACCGAAACAGGAAGATGATTCCACAGAAGAGGATTCTGACAGCTGAAGTCTACTTTTGGAGACTTGAGGGACCAAGAGTAAATCAGAGCACAGTGTTCTGGTGGGATAATAGGGCATTATGAGCTCTCTAAGATATGATGGAGCCTGACCATTCAAAGCTTTGTAGGTTAGGAATAGAATTTTAAATTTAATTCTGGATTTTACAGGGAGCCAGTGCAGAGAAGCTAAAACAGGAGAAATGTGATCTCGTTTCTTAGTTCCTGTTAGTACACGTATCGCTGCGTTTGGAATTAGCTGGAGAGTTTTAAAGCTACCTGATAATAAAGAATTAACATTAATCCAGCCTAGAGGTAACAAAAGCGTGGACCAATTTTTCTGCATCTTTTCGGGTCAGGATAGGCCTAATTTTCACAATATTATACAGATGAAATAACACAGTCCGTGAGGTTTGTTTTAAATGGGAGTTGAAAAAGAAATCTTGGTCAAATATTACTCTGAGGTTTCTTACGGTAGTGGTAGAGGCTAGCACGATGCCATCCAGAGAAACTGTATCAACAGATAAAGAGTTTCTGAGGTATTTGGGGCCAAGAACAATAACTTCAGTTTTGTCTGAATTTAACATAAGGCAATTGGAGCTCATCCAGGTTTTTATGTCTGTAAGGCATTTTTGAAGTTTAGTTAACTGATCTGTTTCTTCTGGCTTTATTGATAAATACATACAACTGTATGTGTAGCATCCAAGGTATTTGGAACTTGACTCAAGGTTAGAAGTCTGGACATCTCAGCCTCTACTGACCTTTATTTCTTTATCTTCCACTTGCATGTCCCCCAACTGGAGTAGCCCAACAAAAATTATACAAAAAGACCACCAAGACAGTGAAATTAACTTTTCAGACTAAAGACAAACATATTGATGGTATCTTATAAAAAATAGGACTTTCTGAATGGAGATGAATAGAGAAGAAGACTGTTTAGAGCCAGAGGCCATTAATAGAATTCAGCGTTAAGCTTTCATGGTTACAACCAGGATACTAACTGGTAACAATTAGAATTATTAGCTCCAAATAACTTTAGAAAGAACACAGTCTGGGCAAACAAAGGGCCTGGCCTTGTCTAAAGAAGCTTTCTGCACTGTATAGGTGTCTGAATATGTCAGTAAAAGCACATGGTTATTGTGGTGAGAAGAGCTGAAATGGAGCAGACCGGTGCAGCAGCTGTGAAGCTGGGGGGACGCACCAGGGATGACATATAACTCTGGACGCCAACATTTTTGAATGGAGCAGGCGTAAATTACATTGCACACACGCCCAAGAGTTTGCATGCTGACAGATTGTTTGGCATACTCTCTCTCTCACAACACACACACACACACACACACACACACACACACACACACACACACACACTCACTGACTACCCACCCTCTGCACTGGCTCTTGTGTTTGTGAAAGCCTCAGACATCACATCAGGCTTTAAAACTGAGTCATTAGTGTTCTGCGCACAGCAGAGGTCACTGATTAGACAGTCAACACATCATTCAGGATCTTTAAAGAAAACTCTGGTTCTTTAAAATGTGGGTCTCCATTGTATTGCCCATCATTCCCATTGAATATGATAACACTGTATTAACCTAATTGCTGAGATCTGGGAACACAGTGATGTCCCTACAACAAAGTCAGATGAGGCAAAAAAAAAAAAACAAAAAAAAAACACATGGTGTCAAGCTGGTCTGGTGTGACTGGTGGCAAATGTTACCTAATGTTAGTTAAACAGCAAGTTCTATGTAAAATTTGCTCAACATCATTAAGTTGGATCACTGAATTTTTGACTCTTCTCTGTCTGTGCTACTTTTCCTACTACATCTAGCATGTCACCAATAAAGCTCACCTGAGAATGATGTCATTGTAGCATCTAACTTGAGAAGATTTTGGCAAACGTTATTCTGTAACTGCTAATTTTGGCCACAGTGGGTATTGCTCAGTAAAAGTGATATAGTCTTGCTTTTAAGGTTTGGGTTTGGGAAGGATTCCTGTGTTTACTATTTCAAAAAGGCATTTCTATTCTTGACCATGCTCTGTCTGCCGTTTAGTCCGGTTGGTGTGAATGCTGATTCAGTAGCACACTCTTGTAATCTTTAAGGCTCATTATACTCCCTTAATGTACAAAAATAGATTTGTCTGTTTCGAATGTTGTACACGTCACACTTGGATACTTCCAGGCATTCTTTACGTTGCCTTAGAAACAGCCAACAGATGGCACTGGAGGGCGGAGTCAAAAGTTTCACACAACAACAAACGAGGTGATGGTGGAAGCGGGTGTATACTGTACGTATAAATGGAGACAGCATTGTAGATGGCAGTGGTCTGTGCAGCTATAAGCGAGGGTAGGGTATACCAAGTTGATTTTAAAATTGAGTGGAGAGGAACACTGAAATAGCTACGGAGTCCAGTAAAGTTAAAAAAAATAATTCATTACAAAAATTAAAATAGTTACAGCTACTAAAAACCCACTAGTGGTGTTGATAAGACCAAGAAGATGAGTTCAAATACTAAAATACTAATTACTAAAAAACAATGCAATATCATCATAAAGATTGTAAAAGGCACACACATGAATACAATTTTAAAAAATATCCAGGGAAGCAGCTCAAGGATTAAAAACAATCATCTGTCCTTATCTCAGTCTTGCGGGATATTTTGCAGCAGGTTCCGGCCAATATGGTGTTGCTACACCGTAGCTCCACTCTTCCACGTTGAAAGTCCATGCATTCACAGAGGGTTCATCCCAATCCCTGATTTGCCATCAAGTTAAAAATCTGAACAAGAAAAGGAGCACAAACGATTTTCTTAATTTATTGGAGAGATTTTTCACTTCACGATCTGTTATTTCCCTCATCAATTTTTATTATGGATACAATCAAAGAGTCTGTCTATCAGAGAGTCTGTCTGCCACCAAGAAACACTTTTTACGTCACTGACCGTCATTTCCATTCAGTCACACTGAGGCTGATCATTCCTGAGCGTTTATTTTTAATTTTCTCTGAAACATTTGGCCTAATAAATCATTTCCAGTGTTCAAAGACACCATAATCAAATTCTTGGTTATAAAATAATGAACTCACAATCAGAATATCAATAAATACAGATGCAAATAATGAAAACACCTAAACCATATAAACACATTGTGTGACTCTGAGGAGGACACAGTATATTATAAATACAGCACGCAGGTTGTTGTTCATGTACAGGTGATTGACAGAGGAAAAAACACTGCTAAAAGCTGCTGAAATGAGTTTCCGCAGTAGGGTGGCTGTGCTCAGCCTAAGCGATAGGGTGAGGAGCTTAGACATCCAGAGGGAACTCTGAGTAGAGCCACTGCTCCTTCGCATTGAAAAGGGGCCAGTTGGGGTGGTTCAGACATCTGATTAGGACGCCTCCTTGGCGCCTCCTGGAATGGGTGTCCCCCACACTTCCAGCTGTCAGGAGGCCGCAGGGCAGACATGCTCATCTGGCCTGGGAACGACTCGGGATCCCCCAGAGGGATCGGGAAAGTGTCATTGGAGAGAGGGACTTCTGGAGTACCTTGCTCAGCCTGCTGCCCCCATGACCTGGCCTCGGATAAGCAGATGAACATGGATGGATGGATGAACATGACTTCCAACTTTGCAACTCATAGTATTGATCAAAAAGTGTAAATTACACTGACATATTAAAAAAAAAGGAACAACATCTGCTTACTATATTGAAAACATAATGTAAATCCTTCTTCCCTTTTATTTACCAGAGAGAACAATCTTCATCTACAGTATCAGTAGAGCAAGCTGCACCAACACATCCCATTATGTAGACTAATGCAGCAGTAACTGTCTGCCTTCTGATAATGAAGTGTTAGTGGCTGGCAGTAGGAGAGTGGGCTTGGAGTGATCAGGGAAGAAGAACCATTGATTAACAATCTACAGCTGTAAAGGATTCCATTGGAGTACCAACATGTTAGGCACTCCATCAATACAACATGATTTTAATTTGTGTCTGTAAGCCATTGTTGTCAATGGATCGGTGTTGAAGTAATGGAGTCTGTAGCCTGGTGCGTTTCCCAGGCAACCATAAAGGAGTCATTACTCCTCCTCCCAGGGTCTATGACAAATTATTATTTATTTGACAGCAGTCATGTAGGATCATTGATCAGTGCTGAGAGGCCTGTGGATCCATGAGGATGTTAACAATGCTGGAGGAATATCTGAGAATAGCAAAGAAAGCTTTTGGCCAGACTTATTGATCAAGACAGCAAACCTTCATTTGAGCTTTTACAGTGAAGAAGAATATTGAGTCGTCCAAAGATTAAAGTTTAAGTTTAAATTTTTTTTTTAAGTTTAAAGATAAATCATTTCAAGACTGTAAGAAAACACAATGTATTCTGTTTTAAGGTTTATCAATCCATCAGACAATCATTTATTTATTTGTCACAAGGAATTATACAAGATACAACTCCAGTGAAATATGATTCCATCAGCTCCTTTAACTTGTGTCTGTAATGTCTTTTTTGCATCTTCTTACATTGTTGGTTGCTGCTTTATAATTGCCCATGTTTCTAGATGGTTCTGGTAATCCATGGTTTCTGGCTGTGGAATGATTTCACTGTCCACACATTCTGGCCTCAACAAGATGCCTGCATGGTCCCTCCTCCTGAAAATGTGTAGCGCTGCACTGCAGTCTCCTCTGAATGCAGTGATCTACAGCAGGACTGGGACACCACCTCTCATTTTTCACAGTCTCCAAAGTCTTCCAAAGCACTCGACTCCTCTCCTTCTCTCACCAGAGTCCTCCATTCTGCCATACTGGTTTATAGAAAAAGAGTCACCTGGTCAAATGGCACTGTCCAGGATTTAGCCAAGTTACAGTGAAACAAAGGATATTACAGTTCCTGATATCCTGTTGGAAACTGATGCGGGGACGGAGATTCTGGCTGGCAGATTGCTCGTTCGGCTGGTGCCCATCTTCTCCATCTTTTGCTTGATGTTTACTTGTGTTACTTGAAGTTACATATGATAACCTCAGCCTGGCTAGCTCGCAGAAATCTGCAGGGGCAGAGTTTACTCTGTCTTCTGTTAGTTACTCTGATGCAGGTGATTGTTCTGTATTAATGATTCTTGATATCAGCTCGACACAGCAGAACGTCATATCATTATTAAGAAGTTACCTGATTGTGTTGGCATATCATACATAGAATTAGACTTTTTTCCATCCTATTTCACTGACAGGAGTTTTTCTGTCTCCCCTCCACTGTCATGTGGTGTCCTGCAGGGCTCAGTTTTGAGGCCTCTGTTATTCAGTTTAAAGTTTTTGCTTTTGAGACAAAAAAACTGATATGATACTGATATCATATTTATATGCAGATAATAACCAGCTACATTTCTCCTTCCAACCTGGCTATCTTTAAACGTAATCTAAACTCCTTGAGTTTAGAGAGACAGTTTAAAGATAAATGCTATTAGGTCTGTACAATGGCCAGCTGGATGTGAGCTCAGCTGGTGCTCATTCTTCTACATCTTTTCCTCAATGTATAAAAATGTTTACATTTGAAAACCTTGACCTAGCTAGCGCCATAATCACTGACAAAGTGGCAGTATTTCACAACTTCTGAATGAAAATGGGCTAGAATTATAGTTCCGTCACTGGGATGTAAAAACATAAGATTTTCACATTGTCAGAAAAATAAAAAGGACATAGTTCACCATACTGCGCAGGGCATCTCCTGCTTTGCCCCTGACAAAAAAGGAAAGCAAAAGCAACAACATAACACATAATGGATTTAAACCTATGCACAACATATCCACCTCCTGACAGTAAAACTGAAATAAACTTGGTTTCTCACAATTAATACTGCAAATCAGCCCTTTATTTTTTTTATTTATTTCTTTTTAGAAATAAGCCAGCATAATATTTCAAAATAGCTGAAGGACTTGAAGCACTAATCTCATATTTTAATGCAAGTGCTAAACCACCTGAAATAATTTGAAGACTACAGTAATGTAGGAAATACCTTTTTTTTTTTTTTTTATACATTTTTCACTTATACTACCTGACTGTAAAACTGTACTGTCGTTGCACTGTAGTGTAATTCTCTTTGACCATCCATCCTCTCTACGTGCTGTTGGTCAGTGGGAACTGATACTGCAGCAGTCAAACTGGTCAGGGAAGAGGCTGCCTGCTGGGCTGTGAGTCATGTCAATCTGGACTACAGCGAGACTCCATCACTCTGAGGCGGAACAGAATGAGGATCCAGACTGCAGGATGACAAAATATCCCGTCATGCAGAGAAAGACACAACTGGTATGCCAGGCATGTCTGGCTGAATCACACGCCGTCACCATGCACGCAGACGCCTGCTCATGCTTGGCTTCCTGCAGTAATGATTAGACTGAAGCTGGATGGACGTTATTTTCTTCTCTTGTTTAGTTTGACCATTTCAGTGCCAAAGAAATATTACAAAATGACAACACTGTTCAGCTAGAAATATTCCTGACAGAAAAGCCTCTACAACAGCATTCCGACCATGGGACACAGCATGGCCCTGAAATTAATTATTACTATCTCAGAAAAACTTAGTAATTGCAGTACATTCATTTATTATCATGTCACACAGACACACACACATGCACACACAGTATATATAAGCAGTGAACAACTTGCGGAGTCCTTCACATCACCATCACATTGTGTATTATTAGCTCAGTGCGTTTATCAGTCAGAAAAACAATTTCATTACCTCATAAAAACACATCCTCTGGGCACCCTGGTAGCTCACTGAGTAGAGTGCATACCGGTACAACTGAGCCCTAACGCACCTACTGGTTTGATCAGGCCCAGGGCCCTGTATGTCTGCTCCTCCGTCTCCCTTTCATATCTTTCTACAACTATCAGTGACAGTGTGACAAATGCCACAAAAAAACATGTCTTTGAACTTCCACTAATCAGTAAAATTATATAAAAACTAGAATTATCACCTTTGTGCACCAGTCAAGTTTCTCTTACAGTTTACATCCATGTCTGTGAAAACATGGATGCTTCACACACAGTAGATCTATACAATCAGCACAGTTTAAAAATTAGTGTCACCAATTCAGTATCTGACCAAACGTCTCCCCATCTGTTCCTGAGACATGACATTTACAGGGTTCCTACGCAAGAATGGAAAGTATGGAAAAGTATGGAAATAAATTTGATCAATTTCCAGGTATTAAAAAGTATGGAAAATGAAAAATAAAGTATAAAAAAAAATTATGTTTCCAGACTATTACCACTGTTCTAAAATACTGTTTTCTAAAATAGAAAATTAGATATTTCCAAAAATAATTTAATCAATCTGGATCGTGTTTTATGCCGGGCCAAGCACAGTTTGTGTGAGAGCAAATGTCTCAGAAAACATACCGCCCCTTTTACCTGATTGACAAGTGGTTTGTCCAGTCCGCTGCCCCATGACCCTCATCCATCCCCCTAGGTATCAAGTTTCACTCCAACACTGCACCTTCAACAAGAAGACGAGTTTCACGTGGTTCACAATGGGTAGATGCAAGTTTTTGGATGGGTGGCTTGACAATACTGTATATAAATACTGGTTGGCCAAGGATTCCCAATTCACACACAGAGCTAGATGCAAGCTTTGCGTGAAATTGTGATTGCGATTCTGAGCCACATGAAAGGAAAAAACACAGATGTCTCGTTACTGCATCGCTTGCACCCAGAGTCCCAACCTTTTTGCCTCAGCCCAGACATTGAACTTACCTGAGTTTTTATTTGCATGCCATTATGGTACTTGTCTACAGTCGCCTATTAAGAATAATTAAATATGATGTGAAATATGATACACTGATATATTTACTCAGATGTCGCATATTCTCTGAAAAAAAACAAAAACAAAAAACGCAGAGAAGTCTGGAAATTAGGGTATGGAAAAGGATGGAATTTTGAAATTCCAAATGTGTAGGAACCCTGCATTTAGTAATGGCCAGAAAAGTGTTTTATGCAGAACATTATGATGTTACAGTGAAGTTGAATTTTGACCTTTTGGATATAAATTGTCATCACTTAACCATCATATCCTTTAAACATTTGTGTGAATTTTTGTCATAATTAGCGTATGAATTCTTGAGCTGTAGCCATAAACATGTTTTGTGAGGTCATACTGACCTTGACCTTTGACCTATGACCACCAAAATCTAATTAAATGCTCACTGAGCCCAAGGGGGATGTTTGTGCTAAATTTGAATAAGTTTCTTTGAGATGTTGGTGAGATATCACGTTCACAAGAATGAGACTGGTGTAAGGTCATGCTGACGTTGACCTTGGACCTTTATTTATATAGAATATTTCTTAACAATGTTACAAAGTGCTTAACAAGAAGAGATAAAAACCAAATAAGGTAAAACCAGACATGGCAATTGACTAAAAGACTGACAAACAAGAAGCAGAAAACAGTTAAAATGAATAAATACAAAAAAACAAATTAAAACAGTATTATTTTATACTGTTTTAATTTGTTTTTTTTGTATTTATTCATTTTAACTGTCAAACATTCACAAACTCTTTTACATAGAGAGAGGTTTTAAGATGAGATTTAAAAAAGGCAAGGGACTTAGTGTGCCTTAGTCCAATAGGCAGAGCATTCTAGAGTGTGGGGGTTCTAACAGCAAAAGCACAATCTCCCTTTGTTACAAACTGCAACCTAGGAGTAACCAGCAGGGCTCCATCCACGGATTGGAGGCAAGAGGGCACATAATGTGTTAGTAAGTCTGTAATATATGTTGAAGCTAGACCATTTAAGGCCTTAAAATTGAGTAATAAAATTTTAAAATCAATTCGAGAACTAACAGGGAGCCAGTGTGGGGAGGCAAGCACACGGGTGATGTGCTCTTGCCTCTTCGTCCCAGTAATGAATCCGGCAGCAGCATTTTGGACCAACTGGAGATGACGGATGGAGCTCTGACTAATACCTGAGTAAAGTGCATTGCAGTAATCAAGTCACAAATAAATAAAAGCATGAACAACTTTTTTTTTAGGTCTGTGAGCGATAAAAATGACCTGAAGCTGAAAGAAACAAGACTGGACAACACTTTTGACTTGATTATCAAAACAGAGTTTGGCACCAAAAATCACACCTAGAGTCCTAGCAGCCTGCTTAATATTCTTTGACAGCTCTCCCAGATTAGCACCAGTGGAGTTAATGAAATTTAGGGGACCGAACAGAATGACTTCCAACTTCCTCATCGTTGAATTGGAGGAAGTTTTGGGACATCCAGGATTTCATGTCAGAGAGGCAGGATGGGAGATAAGATAGGCTGCAAGAATCTGTGGTTTTTAACAGCATGTACAATTGAGTGTCATCTGCATAGAAATGGTAAAGCACATCATGAGTCTGAATAACTTGGCCAAGAGGTAGCATGTATATGGAAAACAGAAGAGGACCAAGGACAGAGCCTCGAGGACCCCACACCTCAACTGGGCTGAGGAAGAAGAAACATTACCCAGGGCAACAGAGAAGGTTCTGTTGGAGAGGTAGGACTGAAGTAGGCTGAGTGCTGGGCCCTCAATTCCAATCCAAGTCTCTCTGGCGGTGCAGAAGAATACAGTGGTTGACAGTGTCAAAAGCGGCACTTAAATCTAAAAGAACTAAAACTGAGGAGTCACCTCTGTCTGCAGCAAGAAAAAGGTCTCAGTACTATGAAGTGCTCTAAAACTTGACTGAAATTTGTTAAAAACATTGTTGTTATTCATAAAAGACACCAGTTGTGAGGAAATTACTTTCTCCAGAACTTTGGACAAGAAGGACAATTGGGAAATTGGCCTGTAGTTACTCAAGGACAGGGGGCCAGTTGAGGTTTCTTTAATAGTGGATGAATAATGGCATGTTTAAAGCTGTCAGGGGACGAACCAGAAACCAAGGAACTGTTGAAAATTTGTAAAATAACAGGGCAGACAGTCGAAAATACCTCTTTAAGGAACTTAGTTGGGATGGTATCAAGGGTACCAGAGGAGGAGTTCATGTGGGAGACTGTATACTCCCAACTCAGAGGTTGTAACACATGAACGTTTGTGCCAAATTTGAAGAAATTCCCTCAAGATGTTGAGAATCATGTTCATGAGACTGGGACGGACGGATGCTCAATATTTATGCCTCTGGCTACAGCCATCAAAACCGTGAAGGCATAAAACTTGAGCAGGTTTCTCAAAAATGCATACAGCCAGGCAAACACATACACAGGCCCATAGTCACTACATACACACATGCTCAGATCAGTAAATTTGAAACAATTTAAACATACAAAGTATGTACCAAACACGTGACTCCAGGGAAAGTCTGCATTTTTGTGAAACATCCATCACCTAAACTTGCTGTCTTACAAGACCGCTCAGGACTGCTTCCCTGTTTTTCCCAACAGTGCATTAGTCATGTGATTGCAGCCTTTTAAATACATGGAATATGTATGAATATGTAGTGTTGTGCAGTAGAGTCACTAAAAGTAGTGATGTTACAAACTTAACTCAATTTCTCAGTAGCGTGGTGGTAACGTTACTACTCTCTGACTCAAATAGCTTTTCAGTCGTGAAGTTAATTAATTGACTGAGTGGCACGATAGCGTCCACAAAAGCTAGAAGCTCTTTTTCTTAGGAAAAGCTTTGGAGTGCAGTGGACTGTTTTTCTGCTGAGGTCTGGATAAAAGTAAGGACAATGAAACTGAGGAGAAGTAATGTGATTTACACCAGCACCACATCGAGGCATGCAGACGAGGGAAGCACTTCCATATGACATCACATACTAATCCTTCAGTTAGTTCTGCTTGCTGCTTTGCTATTGGCTTTTCTTGGCAAGGCCCACCCTCCTCCACCTCTGATTGGCTACACTGCACTTCTTGATGCATCTCTCACATGTCTTACCTATAGACTGTACACATTTGCTGGATTTGCAGTGGACACTAGAGAAATATACACAACAAGGGCCAAGGAAAGAGCAGAGAAACAGAGAATAGTATTAAGTAGGAAGAGAGGGAGAGAGAGAGTAACATACTAAAGTCGTGTTATCTGCAGGACATGTTCATGTTTGACAAAGTTTACATTTAGGTCTGTTATTTTTATTGTTTATATTAATATATTTTATTTATTCTGGTTTTATTGAGTGAAAAATATATTTTGGAGTTCTGTTATTGAATTAGGTGTAGTGGTTAGCACTGTCGCCTCACAGCAAGAGGGTTCCTGGTTCGATCCCAGGTGTGGGAGCCCTTCTCTGAGGAGTTTGCATGTTCTCCCCGTGTCAGCATGGGTTTTCTCTGGGTAACCCAGTTTCCTCCCACAGTCCAAAGACATGCAGATTGGGGACTAGGTTAATTGGTGACTCTAAATTGTCTGTAGGTGTGAATGTGAGCGTGAATGGTTGTCTGTCTCTATATGTCAGCCCTGCGATAGTCTGGCGACCTGTCCAGGGTGTGTTTGTTTGGATGACAGTATTTCTTATCACTGAGGAAATGCTGATTTGGCATAAAGTCAAAAAATAAAAGTAGCTTTGCAAGTAGCAAGCTACTCATAGCTTAGCTTGCTACATTTCTGTGGTGATAGCTTCAAAGCAGTGAAACTTTATTTTGATGAAGAGTACTTGGTAGCTTAGCTCACTACAATTTCTAAGTAGCTTGCCCAACACTCTGAATATGGGGGCATTACTTTTCGTAGGAAAACGTACAGTTTATCAGAACAGTCTGTGCTGTTATTTAACTTGAGACAATGGGCTCTAGTTTCGCAGACCGGGCGAGGCGGGGGCGCAGCGCACCTGCGCTTCGCCAACTGGGTGTGGACAAGCGGATTTTGCAAGTTTGGCACACCGTGCGCCTGCCGCAGCTACTCCTCTTTCCCACCTCCGTCCCTCCTACCTGCGCGAGTCAGAAAGAGGGAGGAGAGAAGGCGTGGAGTGGGTTTTACACACATCACACCAATCAAATGAGCCCCTCTCCTCACCCTTAAAGAAAGCAGCAGCGTCAGACGGCCAAACTTCTCCCAGGAGGAAACTGATGTTTTGGTCCGGGAGGTCCAAGCTCGCAGTGTCCAAATGAGCAGACCTCCACGGGCTGATGATGCAAAGGTAGCCTGGGAGGAGGTCACCACAATTGTAAATCAATGTTGCGTTTCTCTCGTGCGCACGCGCTCTCTTTCTCTCTCGCAGTCTCACTCTGTTTCTTTTCTTTTGACTTTTCTAAGATGACAGATGCTGAATATATACTCCCTATCTGATGCTGTGGCTGTTTGTGGTTGGCTGAGAGGGATGTGAACTCATTAGTTTGCAGCTGTGTTAATCAAATCAGGTCGGGTTTCCATTACGCGTGCCAAACGGTGCCAATCCCCTTTGATCTGACATCAGATGTGACGGGACAGTTGATATAGAGATACATTTATGTGCTAATTGCAGATAGTTGCATTGAATAGTGGTTATGTGGCTATTTATTGCATCGTTAATGTGCCTGACATTCTGGAAACCTGCCTGTGAGGTTTTGGTGATGTGTGCGCACTGTCCGCTGGTCAGCCAAACTTCGGCTTACACTGGCTGCGCTCCGCCTGCGCTGACAGTAGACCTGGTTTCAGCTGGCGAGCATTTAGCACACCTTTGGCGAAGCCTTTTGGCACGAAACTGTCACTGCGCCAAGCTGGATCTGTCGACACCTCCCCCTGCTGCGCCACCACACCCATCTCAGCGCACCTCAGTCTGCCAAACTACCAAACTGAGCGCGCCTCGGGTTGCGCTGCTCGAAACTAGCTCTGCGCGGGGTTCACCACCCTGCGCCACCCTGCACTGCGCCGGGAAACTAGAGCCCATAGGTTTTACTCTATTTTTGTTTGAACTCCAGTAAATTGCAAACATCTCTCACGTCATCAACATTTCCTAGTTAGCTGCACATGTGTGACTGACTCCTCAACATCACAGTCATTATCATTACCGTGATTAGCACAAACACACACGCTGTAGTTTATTTTGACTCAATCCCACATACACTGTCCTGCTGCCACATGTACTCACTACAGCACCAAATGTGAATTAATCCACTGCTTAAAACAGTCCCCAACAAAACTACAGTGAACAGCTGTTTGAGGACATTGTTGAACCTTTAAAAAAATATTTATTTGTTAACCTTTTCTTAAAGATTTAGATCCTGGATAGGACAACTACAATAGGTCTGAGTTTTCAGTTGCCACCTTAATTGTTGACAGCTCAGCTTCCAAAAGCATGCTTTATTCTCTGTGTCATCAATTAATGACTTAAATGCAGGAAATTACCTGACATTTCTTTGTTTGTACAGAAAAAAATACATTTCGAATGAATAAATTTCATGCATTCAGCACTGATGTAATTATTAATTAAAATGTAATTTCAAAAGCCACTCTTTATACATACCTATACTACATTATGTACTTTTCTCATCAGCTGTAACAGTAATGGGCCTTCTGCATCGCTAGACCTTGTGTGAAACTTTTCAAAAGTTCATTAACTAGAGTAAATTATTTGTATTGTTGCTGTGGTTACATGCAGCCTAATACAGGCTGATTAAACTGTTCACTGGAAATATGTGTGAGGTGTCCTGGTACATAACTGCCAGCCAATCAGTAATGAATGTTCACCACTCCCTCCTCTGTGGTGGAGCTACTTTTGATTGCTGCAATATTTATGATGCAACTGCAAAGGGAAATAAATTGGTCTCGACTTTGACACAAAAACAGAGCCAGTGTGCCAGACAGTTGTGTTGACTGAACCCCAGCATGTAGACAATGAAAGGGCAGGTGGTGATTCGCCCATCCCAGGTTCTCAACATAATAATGAGGCATTGTGAACCTTGTTGGCAAGGTTGCTGCTGCTTTCCTCTGCCTTCTGTCCTCCTCTGAGGGCAATGCGATGATGAGTTATTTTTCTGCAGCTTGGCACAGCATGACACATTCACCTCCCCAGATGGTCCTCACTGTGATTCAGTTAGTGGCCTTGTCTGTTGCTGGGCAGCATGTGTGGGCCAATGAAACATCACACACACTTCGGAGCTTAGTTTCACGTGGCGAAAATCAGCAGCCACCAACACAGGACATGATTTTTTCCCCCCTAAGATTCTCAATGAATTAGTTTTCAAGCCTCTAATGTCTGCCATTCAGAGCTGTGGTGCCAGAGAGGTGGGGGTGGAGGCATAATGATCATAATGTACTGATTTTCTTCCTTCTTTCATTGTCGTTATGACTTCATATTTCATGTATTATTAATGTCTGTAAACATAATCTCAGGGGCCAAAACAAAGTTTAAATACTGCAAAAGTCAACAGAACTGCTTAGTTTAAAATTGCTTAGTTTAAAAATGGGACAAACTGTCCCATTTTTTTGTGGAAATGTACTTCTAATGTAGAGTGTCAGAGTTCCAAATAAGACAGTATTTATCTGTTCCTGTTCTGTTTTTTTCCTGTTTATGTTTAGCCATCCAATCCTGTGTCTGTAAACAGGTGAAAATGAGTAGAACACAGTGACAATCAGCCCCTGGCTGTTGGTATGATTAAGATGTCTAACGTTAGTTTTGACAAATTGGGAGCAGGGTACACCCTGGACAGGTCACCAGACTATCACAGGGCTGACACATAGAGACAGACGACTTATCACACTTACATGAAGTTACATCACATTCAGTATCTCAAATAGAGCTTTGTTAGGGGTGGCACTTTTGCTAAACAGACAAAGATAGCTGCTCAACTTAAAGAAATCTAAACTCACTTGAAACTGAAGCAAAAAATTCTTAAGTGAAATCAAGGAGGAGCAGTGAAGAACATTAAAGAATTTAGCAGGAAGGAAGCACTTAAACAAAGGCCAAATAAGTACACTAATATAACGGTAAGCTATTCAGAAGCAAGCAAAAGACTGCAGGACATGCATAAAACAAATTTTTCACTTAAACCTCGAATGAATGGATTCTTTAAAAATGACCTCAGCAGATCATGTCAGACCTTTGCAGACCGTCTCTACTGCATGCTTTAGTGATTAGCACATGTGCTGTCACCATGGAGAAGCTATAAACTGTAACTGGCCTGGATAATATTCCACCTGGTCACGTTAACCTGACTCCATACACCACACATTATTCTTACACATTTTTCTTCCTGGAATAGGTTCAATTAGAGCCCCAGATTTGTGACTCAGTACATTAGTCACCTCTGAATGCATGCACTGCATACACTGCTACCTCTGAAGATGAAAATAAGACAAAAAAAAAAGCAGCTGTATGAAATGAACTTATCTGTATGGATGGTAATTTTACAACTTTGTTTTAATCAGAATACATAATATTGTGCCAGATGATCATGTCAGTCTGCTTTTACTGGATCCTGGAGTTGATTTGGCATGGAGGCATGGGCCTAACCTGGCTGAGACATGGCTGCCCAACAAAATGTCAACATGTATTAAAATAGGTTCTGGCCCAATGGTGGTTTCCAAATTTGTGTCTGATTGAGCATGGTAGACATGGGCCTATTCTGGCTGAGACTGGGCAGCTAGATAAAACAGCAGCCAGTGTTCAAACTGACTCTGGCCTGGACCCGAATCTGGATCCAATTGGGCAGCCCTATCCTGGCTGAGACATGGCTGCTGGATGAAATGGCAGGCAGCACAAAAATGGGTTCTGGCTTGTTGGTGGTTGTCAAATCTGAGCCCAATTGGTTGTTGTAGATACAGGCCTATCCTGGCTGAGATACAGCTGCCAGATGATACGACAGCCAGCATGAACCTTGGCTCTTGCGTAGAAACTTTTCTAAAGTAGTACCACAACTTGCTGAAGGGAAAAACAAGTTTTGCCTGGTCATTGTTGTGTTTTGGCAGCCCCTAGGTTTAACTGTCCGTTTTCACTTCAGGTGGATGCAAGTAAGGTGGGACAGGCACAGGTCTTTTGCAAGTTAATGATTTAGTTTGTGACCAGGGATCTTGTTCTGTAAGAAGTTTAATTCATATCAGCTGAATTATCCTTAGATAGAAAAAGAAGCACTTACTCTGATATGGGCATTAAAGCATTTTGATGTGTATGTGGGCTCTGGTGTGCCGTCTGTGGTGCACTACACAGACCATTACAGACCACTACACAGACTTCCCTGCAGTGTCAATCAATCAATCAATCAATCAATTTTATTTATAAAGCCCAATATCACAAATCTCAATTTGCCTCACAGGGCTTTACAGCATATGACATCCCTCTGTCCTTAAGACCCTCACAGCAGATAAGGAAAAACTCCCCAAAAAAACCCTTTAACGGGGGAAAAAAAACAGTAGAAACCTCAGGAAGAGCAACTGAGGAGGGATCCCTCTTCCAGGACGGACAGACGTGCAATAGATGTTGTACAGAACAGATCAGCATAATAAATTAACAGTAATCCGTATGACACAATGAGACAGAGAGAGAGAGAGAGAGAGAGAGATGCAGGTAATGACAGTAGCTTACAACAACATTATTGAAAGTAATAATATTATAGTTATAGTTCTGGCTACTGTGGTACAATATGTTGAAAGTATGTATTAATATCTGGCAGTATACATGTGTGACAATAGTCATATGTGTATAATAACAGTAGAAGTATGACTAATGACTAATGATGGCAGCAGCAGCAGGAGGCATCTGGCAGGACCACGGCAGCAGCACAACCACACACGTCACACTGTCCAGGCACCGCTGCGATATGAGTTAATCTGTGAGACAGTGGAGCACAAAGGCTCCGGAGAAGAAGCTGAGTTAGTGACATCCAGAATGGCCGAGTTAGCAAGATGCAGCAATAGAATACGAGAGAGAGAGAGAGAGAGAGAGAGAGAGAGAGAGAGAGAGAGAGAGAGAGAGAGAAGGAGAGAAGGTGCCCGGTGTATTATAGGGGGTCCTCCGGCAGACTACGCCTAAGTCAGCCTAACTAGAGGCTGGCACAAGGCAAGCCTGAGCCAGCCCTAACTATAAGCTTTATCAAAGAGGAAAGTCTTAAGTCTAGTCTTAAATGTGGAGACGGTGTCTGCCTCCCGGACCGTAACAGGAAGATGATTGTACAGGAGAGGAGCCTGATAGCTGAAGGCTCTGGCTCCTGATCTACTTTTGGAGACTTTAGGGACCACGAGTAACCCTGCGTTCTCGGAGTGCAGTGTTCTGGTGGGATAATATGGCACTATGAGCTCTCTAAGATATGACGGAGCTTGACCATTTAGAGCTTTATAAGTTAACAGTAGGATTTTAAATTCAATTCTGGATTTTACAGGGAGCCAGTGCAGAGAAGCTAAATTTACAGAGTGATTTCTAATGATGTTACCTAAAGGAAGCATATATAGAGTAAATAGGATTGGTCCGCGCACAGAACCTTGCAGAACTCCAAAACAAACTTTGGTACGTAAGGATGATTTATTATGAACGTCAACAAACTGAAAACGATCAGATAAATAAGATTTAAACCAGCTTAGTGCAGAACCTTTTAGGCCAATTAAGTGATCCAGTCTCTGCAGTAGAATTTGATGGTCAATTGTGTCAAACGCCGCACTAAGATCTAATAAAACAAGTACAGAGACAAGTCCTTTGTCTGAAGCAATCAGTGTCCAAACCACTGACAGAATAGGTGGTTATTGTTGTTACAATTATTTTGACTAGATATTCAGTATATTAGGGGTTCTGACAATGAAACACACTGTCCAGAGAACTATATTTAACAGTATGCACGTTATCTGTTTGTCTGCATCTTTGTGTCCCTCTTTTCCTCTCCTAATTTGCTTCACACTGGTACCAGGTTGCTGGGGAAAACAGCATGAGAACATGGTTGAAGCATCAGGTCAGTGTTTTTTTTTTTCTTTGTTTGTTTTTTTTTGTAAAATGTAATGTCTATGAAGATCAGAGGGTGAAATCTCATTCCAGGGTTGAGACCACATTTCTATTGTTGGGACCACAGATGATTTGTCATTTGTCAATCTAAACTGGACATGTGGAGGCTTTTCCTCTGCATCTTGCCATCTGAAATGATGACCAAAACCACATTTTTACTGTTCACCAAACAAAGAACAACACTCATCTCCACAGAATGCCTTATTCTCACACCTAAGTGAGACACCAGCCTTCAAACCTGACTGGGCACTACTGACATAGTGACATGTCACTCTATTATGTCACCAAGCAGAATTAAGGAGAACTTCTGCTCTCTTCACTCTCTCTGCTTTCTCCTGTGCCACTGTCCTGCTCAAAGGCTCATGTCCCTGAACCATTGAAGGGGGCACTTGCTCTACAGACTCTTGCTGCTCTTTCTCCTGAGCCGCTGATCGGCTCTCCTGCTCCTAAACCTGCAGACCACACAGGAGGGCCTGCTCCACCCTTCCCCCATTCTCTCTTCTACATGCAACAGCAGGAGCAGAACCTGGAGACTAGAGAATTTAACGTGCCAAACAAAAGGTTTGCAACTAACTTTCCAGCAACAAGGAGAACCAAGTTGGGTTAGGACCCCAACATCTAAGCAAGGACCCCAAGTGACCAGCTTCCTCAGATTTGTACCTTCAGAACAATGACACAGCAAAGACTGCACCTGGAACCACAGTTCTTTCCAGCATTCCTCTGCCTGCTAAAAAAGCAGCACACCACAAAGCAACTCTTCCATCCATTCAAGGATTGGTAATGTAACAACTGGGCATAGCATTATTACAGTTATACAGGCTAAGCAAGACTGTTTAACTTTGTCAATTGTGATTGAATGCTGTTTACTGAGTCATTGTTGTGATTGTTCACAGTTCGGTTATTGATTAGTTGGCTTGGCCAAAGCTAAGTGATGTTAGTTTGCTAATGCTTTTCACAGACAGAGTCTTGCATGCAACTAAACAGACTCTGTACTAACCCAGACCCTTTGCAGCACATATTTCATACACATACTCACAAATTGGCTTTCAACAGAGCAAGCAAACCTGCCTTGATCTGAAGCCAAATTTGAGTCAGCCATCATGTAGTTCTCTGTTGTCAGCCATTTTGTTTTGTAGACCAGACGGCCCTTTGTTTCACACACCCATCTTTCATCTCTCTTGCTCTCTCTCTTTCTCTCTGTCACACACACACACACACACACACACACACACACACACCAATACTTGTATATAGTTAGTTAGAATTTGTGTGTTTTGATGCTTTGCTTTCTTTATGAATAAATATATTTGGAAGCATACCTGCTGTCTGTTTAATATTGCACAAGAGTGAATGAACAGTCATTCTCTGCTATATCAAGAACTCCAAAATCCTTCCACCTTAACTATTAATATATGTAATTTTGGTTATGGTTATTAATTTAATTATTAATCAAAATTCCAAATTGATAGTTGAACTTTATGAGACTGATAACTGGCTATTGACTGGCTAATAATATGGAGAATGGTGCTCCATATTATTAATATTTATGAATTATTTCTGATAGCCATTTTGATATTTTAACTGGAGATCTATTACGAGGTCAGGCTTCCAACAATGGTGCCCCTTGGTGAGGCATAGATCCCAACACTATTGAGGGGGTGTGACATGGGGCATGGTGTCCCTTTTGACTGGCAATCCAACCAAAATGGCCCAGGTACTGTTTCCGTCAAGCATAATATCCATCTTTTCTCCCAGCATTCCTCAGTAACCCCTGAGAGCAATGTCTCACAATGAACAAAAATGAGGTCAGCGTGAACTAAGTTAGAGGTAGAAAAGCTAGTGTAATCACATACTGCACATACTGTATATGCTTCTCTCTAACTGAACCTGGAAGGGGGGACATTTCAACAGAGCGATCTGGAATAACAGACAGAACAGTCCAACAACAATTCATTCTCTGTTTCTCCTTTCCTCCCATCCAGAACATAAAAAACAGACTAGAAGTACAAATACAGGGACTGAGCAGAAGCACTGTACAGACCCAGTTCTCTAAATCAGTGATTCCCAACTTCTCTTTTCAAACGTGCCTCCACAGTCCTATTAGATGAACTTGAGTATCCTTTCATTAACACCTTCTGTCATGTTCCAGATGTGTTGAACTGATTTTAAACCGGATTATGTAACACCATTTACCATATTTACCGTTTTCTTCCATACTATTATTGGCATGGTTCTTCACAGGGCTTTACAGCATACAACATCCCTCTGTCCTTTGGACCCTCGCAACAGATAAGGAAAAACTCCCCAAAAAACCCTTTAACGGGGGAAAAGAAATGTTAGAAACCGCAGGAAGAGCAACTGAGGAGGGATCCCTCTTCCAAGACGGAGAGATGTGCAATAGATCAATAAATTAACAGTAATCCGTATGACAGAATGAGACAGAGAGAGAGACAGAGACAGAGAGAGATGCAGGACAGACGGTAATGAAAATAGTTTACAACAACATTAATAAAAGTAATAATATTATAATTATAATTACAGCCATTGTGGTACAATATGCTGAAAGTATATATTAATATCTGATAGTAAACATATGTGACAATAATTATATATGTATAATGTGTATAATAACAGTAGAAGTGTGACTAATGATAACAGCAGCAGCAGGAGGCATCTGGCAGGACCACAGCAGCAAAACCACACACGTCACACTATCCAGGCACCGCTGCGATATAAGCATTAACGCATTATGATGCAGTAACAGGACATGAGAGAGAGAGAGAGAGAGAGAGAGAGAGAGAGAGAGAGAGAGAAAGAAAGAGAGAGAAGGAGAGAAGGTGCATGGTGTATTATACAAGGTCCGCCGGCAGACTAGGCCTAAGTCAGCCTAACTAGGAGCTGGTACAAGGCAAGCCTGAGCCGGCCCTAACTATAAGCTTTATCAAAGAGGAAAGTCTTGAGTCTAGTCTTAAATGTGGAGACGGTGTCTGCCTCCTGGATCGCAACAGGAAGATGATTGTACAGGAGAGGAGCCTGTAGCCTACTCGACTGTAGCCATTTTGAGGGTGTGAAAAATATGTCCACTGTGTTAGGGTGTAAAGTTCTCCATATATCCTGCAGTTTATTAACTAATGAGAATTCCTGTAGTTTTTTGGTGGATTCATTTTCCTGTTTTTAGTTGTACTTTCATAAGGACTAATATGTTATTCAGGTCTCGTCCAAATATGATCACTCCTGTTGAAGAACTAACACCATTTGAATTTCACTTAAGAAAAACCTTTTTGAGGTGGGAGTATTGTTAATATTTAGAAGAGTACAGAGTTCTCCAAACATCTCAAATTTAATCTTTAGGAATCTACAATAAATATCTGCATGTTTGGAAACCAATTTGAATGGTATTCTTTTATTGATTAGTATCCCCAAACCCCTACACCTAGAGGTAAAGGGCACTTCAAAGGCCTCCCCCACCCATTGCCTCTTAAGGTATTCTATTTGCCCTGCCTAAAAAAGAAGTTCCTGTAGAAAAGCAATGTTGGAGGACAACTTCTAAGACTATGTTTTTATGTGTCCTTCTGTAATCCATTCACATTCCAGATTACAACTTGGAATTTAATCAGAAGAGTTTGCACTTCTATATCAAATTCATAATTACTGGCTTATCGAAAGCAGAGCTGTGAAAATCATGTCGGCTGGGAACAAGAGCATCATAAACAAACTCACAAGAGAACATCTTAAATCTTAGGCCCATATGGTAAAACATCCATGCATACACAAACCTGTAGACACACATTACGAACACCAAGCACCACAAACCCATACATTTATCCCCATGTTTATCTTTTAGGAACATGCTAAACCGCACAAACACGTCTCTCTATGTAGATATGAACACACCTCCTCCGTCGTCTAAAGTCCTCGACCACACACATTTGCATCTCTTCCCCAGTATATTTGAGTGATGAACCTAAATTTGTAGCCCCTTTAACAATTAACAAATGTGTTTTGCCATTCCATTTGGGAATGGGGTGAAAGTAAAGACAGGAGGAAAGGGATAGCCATGAATAGCTTAAGTTTAAGAGAGGAAAGAATAAGTGAAAATATAAATTCTTGCTGGGATTAATTTGTCTACCTTTAGAAAATTAATAAATAAATAAATAAATAAATAGAAATAAATTACATAAAATTAAAAAAACAAATTGAGGAGGTGGGAAAACAGGAAGGGGGGGTAGGGAGCAAGAGAGAGACACAGAAAAAGGGGAGACAGAAAAGAAAGGAACAAACTTTCCCCCCTATTCAGTTTCAACTTTGTTTCATTGAATCTGGCCTTGTAGCTAGTTCCTCCCCCTGAGGCTTGCATTTTTGTTTGTTGTCTTGAATTCATCAATTGAACAATGTTGCACAGGTTCCTTTTCACCAGGTATATACTCACTTCAGGGAGTGTAGATAAGTTGATGTACATTAGACACAGCTACATTAATAGATAATATATTCACAAATAAAATTGACAATGAAATAGTAGGTGGACTTCTCATAAATGACATAAGTGATCATCTTCCTGTTTTTGCAACTTTTCAAAATTAATAATAATAATAATAATAATAATAATACATTTTATTTATACAGCGCTTTTACAGCTTTCAAAGACGCTTTACATTTAAAACCAAAGAAAAGAAGTACATACATGTAAGTGCAAAGACATAAACAGAAGACGATATGAAACAACAAGGTGCACAAGCATAGTGCAAAACAAAGAAAAGGAGGGCACATGAGGAACCGAGAATGAAAAGCTAATGTTAAAGGTTAAAGGCGGATTTGAAAAGGTGGGTTCTGAGGAGTGATTTGAAGGTGGATGGATCTGGACAGTCACGGATGTGTGTATAGGGAGGGTGTTCCAGAGGGAGGGGGCGGCTATGGAGAAGGCTCTGTCGCCCCAGGTTCTGTGCTTGGTCCTGTATGGGGGTGAGAGGAGGTTTTTGTTGGATGATCGAAGGTTGCAGGAGGGAGTGTGGTGGTGGAGCATGTCCGTGAGGTAGGAGGGGGCCTGGCTGTGGAGGGCTTTGTGGGTGAGGAGGAGGATCTTGAAATTGATTCTGTACGGGACAAGGAGCCAGTGAAGGTTTTGCAGGACAGGGGTTAAATGTTCACGGGAGCTGGTGTGGGTGAGGAGGCGGGCAGCAGAGTTCTGGATGTACTGAAGTTTGTTGAGGACTTTGGATGATGAGCTGTAGAGGATGCTGTTGCAGTAGTCCAGTCTTGAGGTGATGAAAGCATGGATGAGAGTTTCAGCAGCAGAGAAGGAGAGCAATGGGCAGAGACGGGCAATGTTTCTAAGGTGAAAGAAGGCAGTTTGGGCGAGGCGGCTAATGTGATGTTCAAATGAGAGGTTATTGTCGAAGATGATACCAAGGTTGCGGATGAATGGGGAGGGAGAGAGGGTGGTGTTGTCAATGCTGAGGGTGAAGTTTTGTGTTGCTGTAGAGAAGGATTATTTCAGATTTGTCACAGTTGAGTTTGAGGAAGCTGGCTTGCAGCCATGATTGGAGTTCAGTCAGACAGTTGGTGAGGGTAGAGCGGGTGACCGGGGTGATGGATTTTGTGGAGATGTAGATTTGGATGTCGTCAGCGTAGCAGTGGAAATGGAGACCATGACGACAGATGATGGAACCAAGGGGGAGTAGGTAGATGATGAAGAGGAGGAGGACCAAGCACCAAGCCCTGAGGGACACCTTGAAGCAGGGGGACGGTGGAGGAGGTGCAGTTGTTGACGTGGATGAACTGATGTCTGTCGGTGAGGTATGATTTGAGCCAGGAGAAAGCAGAGCCAGTGATGTTGAGGGAAGTTTGTAGGCGGGACAGCAGAGTGGTGTGGTTGATGGTGTCAAAGGCAGCAGTGAAGTCGAGGAGGATGAGTATGTTGAGGTGGCCAGAGTCGGCAGAGAGGAGGAGGTCGTTAGTGATTTTGAGGAGGGCAGTTTCGGTACTGTGTTGAGGGCGGAATCCGGATTGAAATGGTTCATATAGTTCATGAGAGCGGAGGTGGGTTTTGATTTGGGAGGCGACAACACGTTCCAGAATTTTTGACAGAAAGGGAGGGTTCGAAATGGGACGGAAATTTGAGATGACGTCAGGGTCCAGGCCGGGTTTTTTGAGGATTGGGGTGACAGCGGCCAGTTTCAGGGATTTCGGGATAGAGCCAGAGGTGAGGGAGGAGTTAATGATGGTAGTGATGAATGGGGAGATAGTTGGGAGGCAGACTCTGATGATGGAAGATGGTATGGGGTCCAGGGCAGAAGTGGAGCTTTTCATGTTGGAGATGATGGGGAGGAGTTCCAGGGGGGAGACAGGGGTGAAGTGTGACAGTGGTTGAGTGGTGGTGGAGGCGGTGAGCGCCGGAGAGACTGAGATGGGGGGGGGTTTGCTGAGTTGAGTGTTGATGGTTTCGATCTTTGATTGAAAAAATACTAGGAAGGAGTTGCAGGGTTTGAGGAGTTTATTGATGGTGGAAAAGAGAGTCTTGGGGTTATTGGAGCCAGAGTGAATGAGTTGTGAGTAGTAGTTGGACCGGGCAGCAGTGAGGGCATCTTTGTAGTTTGAAAGGTGGTCTGTATAGGCATGGAGATGGACTGTGAGACTGGTTTTCTTGTAAAGTCTTTCAAGCTGGCGCTTATAGGTTTTCATGTAACGGAGTTCAGGAGTGTACCAGGGAGCTGAGTGAGTAAATGACACAGTTTTGGTTTTTAAGGGAGCCAGTTTGTCGAGGCAGAGGGACAGTGTGTTGTTGTAGAGGGTGACCAGGTCAGAGGGGTTTGGGGTCAGCGGGGTGATGAATGTGGACAGAGTATTTGCCAGCGAGTCAGAGAAAGCAGAGGGGGAGATGGACTTGATATTTCTGAAGGATATAATGCGTTTGAGTTTTGGGGGAGGGAGGGGGGTGTTGAAGTCCACAGTGATGACCAGGTGATCTGAGATGTGGAGGTTGGTACTGGAGAGTTGGTGGAGGGTGAGACCGGTGGAGCAGACTAAGTCCAGGATGTGGCCGCGACAGTGGGTGGGGAAGTTGTTCCAGGAGGTCTATTGCACTTTTGCAGTTTGGATCATCGATGTGGATATTGAAGTCCCCCAGCAGGAGAATTGAGGGGGATACGGTGGATAGCTGGGTGAGGAATTCGGTGAGGTCTGAGAGGAAGGAGTTGTTTGGTTTGGGAGGGCGGTAGATGATGGCGATGACCAGGGAAGTGGGACCAGACAGTTTGAGGGTGACTTGTTCGAAGGACTGAGCAGGAGGTGTGGAGATTGTGGATATTTTAAAGCGTTTCTTGTAGATGGCGGCAACGCCACCACCCCAGGTGTTGTAGGGTTTGAGTAGTACGGGGGGTAGCAGGAGTGCAGAAGATGGGGGATAGGTTTTTGTAATTCACAGTCTTAGTGAAGTAAGGGCGGGGTGGTCTGTGCTTTATGATGGACTGTATGAGGAATGTCTCAGGTGGGAGGGTTAATGTTTGATATGGTCGGACGGGGGCGCTGGTGAGCGGGGCTGTGCTCTGAGTTGCAGTTGCAATGGTGTGAGGAAGTGTGTCGGTGGAGGGGGCGTGTGATGTAAATAGTCATGCACGTGGTGCGTGATGTACGGTATGCTGAATATTGGCTGCCAGCGTGCGGCTTCCCAGGGAGGTAGGGTGAATGCCATCATGTTTGAAGAAAGAGGGATGGTTCCAGAAAAGACTAAAATTGTCCACGAAGTTGAAGCCTCGAGCGTAGCAGGCAGGCCAGAGCCAGGTATTCAGCAGGAGCAGAACTGGAGAAGCGAGCGTCCCCGCGACCAAATGTGGGAATGGGACCGGAGATAAAAACGGACCTTCCACAAGTGCGTAGGAAGTCCAGGAAGGAGGTGAAAGCACTTTTGGTCAGCTCAGAGGCGCCCCGAGCCAGGTCATTGGTCCCTACATGCACCACGATGCGGGTGATGGAGGAAGGGAGTGACTGCAGCAGCCCAGGGAGTTTTCCCAGGATTACCGGGACTGTGGCTCCGGGGAAACAACAGGTGGTGGCATTGAAGAAGCAGATATTCCTTGTGATGGGGTCTCCGATGATCAGGATGGTTGGAGGGAAGAGCGGGTGAGGAAGGGTTTTTGCCGGGTTGGATGGTGGTGAGCCAGTGTCCGGGTCGTCCGCTGGCCGCGGGATCGGTGACCGGGCATGGTGGGACAGGTGTTGCGGTGGATCGGCCGTTACAGCCCTAGGAGGAGGAGAGTCTGCTGGGAGCGTGGGGTGGAGGAGGCCTCCGGAGCGTCTGAGGACGGCTTCCCTCAGGAATTTGCGACGTGAAGCAGAGGTAGTTGTCCGCGAGGAGAGCTGGTGATCCGGGACCGCAGCAGAGCCACTCTGGGTACCGGCAGGTGCTGGAGGGGAGGAGGGCTCCACGTCACCCATTGGCACCGGGCCGCCGGGGTGGCGAGCCGCGGGTACACCGCCAGCTGCCAGTGTGGAGCCAGCCACGATGATCCCAGAGGCAGGGCAGCTGGAGCGGGGAGACGGCACCCCAGCAACCGCTACGGCACCGGGGACAGTGGGGCCGTCGAAGCGGGAAGCCGCGGGGACGCCATCAGCCGCAGGTGTAGGACTAGCTAACGTTGTGGAGCTATCTGAGCCTGAGGGCGAAGCACCAGTAGCTGCAGGCGGAGAGGGGCCAGTGGCTTTTCCAGAGCCAGGTGTTGCACAACCACCAGCAGCCGTGTGCAGAGAGCTAGCGGTGGGGCTAGCACATTGGCTAGCTTGAGCTATGCTAACCGGGAGAAGATCTGGGTTGTCTGCTAGCGCCTCGAAGCGATTGGAGAAGCTCAGGTGAGGAGGAGAGGCAGTCGCGTCCTGGAGTCTCTTTCTGTCACGGATCACAACTTCGGCCCAGGATGTCTGGAGGCTGGGTGTGGAGGAGGAGGAAGGCCGCGGACCGGTGGAGGTATCCCATGGGATGGTGTCCTGGAGGGCCGCTTTGAGGGAGACAATGTGCAAGGACTGTTCGTGAGCCAGGTCCAGGCAGGAGGTCAGCATGTTCTGTTTTTCTTGCAGTTCCTGGGAGAGTCGGCGGATGTCTTCCTTAAGGTCTGTAATCTGTTTATTTGCTTTTGTGAGCATTATGTTGTCACAGGCCATGGATGTAGCACGTTGGCTAGCTTGGGCTAAGCTATGGATGTAGCACGTTGGCTAGCTTGAGCTAAGCTAACGGCTAGGTGGTGTCGGTAGTCAAGGCGTGGGTAAATGCAGAAATAGGACAACAACCAGTAATGTTAGAGCCAGCAGGGTTGTGATAAGGAGGCAGGGGTGTATAGGTGCCACTGGAGGGAGAATAGCTTCTTGGATCAGCAATGTGTCAGGCGTGGAGAGCAAGCTGCCATGCTGCTATGCTATATCTCGTTGTTCTTTGAGTCTTCAGCCTTCGACCTGCAAAGCATGTCAGGAAAAACTCCCTAAAAAACCCTTATTCGGGAAAAAAGGAAGAAACCTTCAGGTAGGCTGAGTCTTTGCAGGATCCCCTACCAGAACAGCTGACCGTTCAGGACTCTCAGATTCTCAGAAATGACCGCAAATAGCAGCTAGTAGCAAGAGGGCAGCAGCAGCAGACAAGCACAGAGAAATGATAGAGAAATACTTGATATTGTGAAAACACTCAAGAATAAAAAGTCCACTGATTGTTTTGATATTGACATGGTATTAGTAAAACATATTACACAATATAGTGCAACCATTTACATACATCTGTAACCTGTCCTTTCAAACTGGTACGTTTCCTTCAAAAATGAAAACAACAAAAGTCATTCCTATCTATAAAAGTGGAGAAAAACATCAATTTACTAACTACAGACCAATATCCCTACTTCCACAAACCTCAAAAATTTTTGAAAAATTATTTATCCATAGACCTGATACATTTATTGAGAAACACAGTCTTTTAAGTAACAGCCAATATCGCTATAGAGCAAAAAGGTACACCTCTATGGCAGTGATGGAACTTGTGGAAGGGATATCTGCTGCAATAAATAACAAGGAATATACTGTTGGTGTTTTTATAGACTTAAAAAAGGCGTTTGATACTATTGATCATGATATATTAATGAATAATGTATAAGAGGGTTAGCATACATATGGATGAAAAGTTACTTGGATGACAGATATCAATATGTGCACTTAAGCAATGCTAAATCAGATCAATTGAAGGTCACTTGTGGGGTCCCTCAGGGGTCTGTGTTAGGCCCTAAATTATTCATATTATATATCAATCATATTTGCAATGTTTCCAAACTGTTAAAATGTGTTTTATTTGCTGATGACACCACTCTCTACTGCTCTGGTAAAAATCTAGAACAGCTTCTGTGTACAGCTGAAAAGGAATTAAATGTACTGAAAAACTGGTTTGACATTAATAAGTTATCACTGAACCTAAACAAAACAAAGTTTATCATTTTTGGCACCAGACAAATTAAAAACCAGGTTAAAATCAAGGTAAATTGCAGTGAAATTGAAAGAGTGTATGAAAACAAATTTCTTGGTGTGATAAGTGATGATAAACTAAACTTTTTGACATTTTAGTTTTCACATTATTTATATGTGGCTTCAGCCACATATAAATAATGTGAAAACTAAAATGTCAAAAACCAATGCTATACTTTATAAAACAAAGGATGTCCTTAACAAAAACTCATTATACACGCTTTACTGTTCTCTCTTACTTCCATCTATGACTTACTGTGTGGAGATATGGGGTAACGCATACAAAACTAACACTCATCCTATTTTTAAGTTTCAAAAAAGAGCTATATGAATTATCGATCAAACTACATTGAAACAATTAACGAATTGTTTATTGATTTAAATACCCTTAAATTTTATGATTAGTTGAATTTAAAATGGCACAGATAATGTATAAAGTACATAATGGTTTACTTTGCTGCAGTACTCAGAGGCTGTTTGAAATCAGAGAGAGTCACTATGATCTCAGGGGAACAGGGTCTTTCAAAAAAAATCAAGATAAGAACAAGTATAAAGCAGAGATGTATTTCTGTCAGAGGTGTCAACTTGTGGAATAGCTGTGAAGATGAATTAAAAAATGTGTAGTTCACTTTCCACATTTAAAAATGTGTTTAAAACTAAAGTCCTAAAAAAATATAAAAATCAGGTATGAAGAAGAGTACGAAAATACTGAAACTCTTGGTTGTATTTGCTTGGATTTTTGGAAGTTGTTTTTTTGTAAATAGGGTAGGCATAATAAGCATGAGCTTCAGTCTACACCTTTTCGATTAGCTTCATTGCTTGTTGTATTATGTTTGTGGTTGAGGTAAATCTTCAATGTATTTTGTTGAGGGTGTTTTTTTGAATGCTAATTAAACTAAACTAAACTATGAGACTTTTGATGAAGGTTTAATCCATTTTTTATGGAGCTCTCAGCCCTTCCAACCTCTCACGCCACGCATGCCCTCTGTCCTGTGTCCTCAAGTACAGTCCTGTAGTTCACAGGATCCACCTCCTCAACGGATCCTAAGCACTGGTTAATGTTACATTTTGAAACTGTAATTGGTCATCACTCACTCTTACTTAGGCAGACTGATTATTCACCTCATAAATCATGACATATCACTTTCACCCACAGATATTACAATTTATTCTTGATTGTTAAACCTAAGTTATAATCCCAGTCCAGCCTTGGATAAATGGTTAAAACATCTAGGTTCTGCCAATTATAGTACGAATGAAAACCGTATATATATGGTAAATGGTGTTACACAATCCAGTTTAAAATGAAGGGATACTCAAGTTCATCTAATAGGACTGTGGAGGCACGTTTGAAAAGAGAATTGGGAATCACTGATTTAGAGGACAGGGTCTGTACAGTATGTTCATTGGACTGGCAGGTAATACAGTTCCATTCTTTTGCTTCTGCTCAGTCCCTATATTTGTTCTTAGTCTGCTTTTTTATGTTCTGGTTGGGAGGAAAGGAGAAACAGAGAATGAATTGTTGTTGGACGGTTCTGTCTGTTATTCCAGATCGCTCTGTTGAAATGTCCCCCCTCCCAGGTTCAGCTGGAGAGAAGCATATATCTGCAGTATGTGATTACACTAGCTTTTCTACCTCTAACTTAGTGTGCGCTGACTTCATTTTTGTTCGATGTGAGACATTGCTCTCATGGGTACTGAGGAATGCTGGGGGAAAAGATGAATATTATGCTTGAAGGAAACAGTACCTGGTCTCACGCTCCTGCCCTCCAGGGCCTTTATAGTTAGGTTGCCAGTCAAAAGGGACCCCATGCTTGGCCTGAAAAGCAAAGAGGTGTGAGGAAATAGGTGTAAGAAAGAGCAGGGAGGGAACTGTGAGTGGAGAGAGGAAAAATTTTCAAGTAGAGGAGAAATTTTTTGAAGAGATACTGGGGCATTACAGTGCAATTATATTGTCAAAGCTAGGGGTAGGTTGTGTTATTTGTTTTGTCATTTGTACAAATGTTGTCTCACCTCTTTCTGTGATGACATGATCTCACAAAAGACCAAACAGCTAGTTTGTTTGAAGCATATTGAGACCTTTAGTCAGAGGCTGTGCCAAATTTGAAGAAATTCCCTAAAGCTGTTCTTGAGATATTGCGTTCAAGAGAATGAAATGGATGCAAGATCACAGTGACCTTGACTTTTGACCACCTTATGGCCAAAAACATATATTGTGAGGTCACAGTGACCTTTGATCACCAAATTCTATTCAGTGTATTCTTTAGTCCAAGTGGATGTTTGTGTAAAATTTGAAGAAATTCCCTGAAGGTGTTCTTGAGATATGATGTTCATGAGACAGCAGTCACACTGACCTTGACCTTCGACCGCCAAAATCGAATCAGTTCATGGAACTGACTATTGATTTGATCCACACAATCCTTTTAGTTTTTTGGACCCACCGAAGTCAGAGGCCGGCCCTATCATTGCCTAGCCACATTTCCTTCCCACTACACACTTCTATATTAAATAGGTATATTGGTTTTTAGCGTTTTTTATCAACTTCTTGCATCAAACAAAACAATCGGTAAGACTTTACAATAAGGTACACAAAATTTGAGTAGTTACTGAGGAACTAATGAGGAACTAATGAGTAGTTACTGAGGAACTAAGGTACACAAAATTAGAGTAGTTACTGAGGAACTAATGAGGAACAAATGAGGAACAAATGAGGAACTAACTATTAGTTAATGGTCAGTTCTTCAGTAACCGCTGATCAAATTTCAGAGGAGTAGTTACTGAGGAACTAATGAGGAACTAGCTATTAGTTAATGGTCAGTTCTTCATTAACTCATTATCAGATTTCATAGAGGAGTTAATCACGACTTAATGATTAGTGAACTAGTTACTTCATCAGTACAGAATCATTACTCAATAACCTGTCCATTAGTTAACCTTTTCATGTCCTAAAGTAAAGTGACACATAATGAGTAGTCTTTCATTACTTCATCAGTGCAGAATCATTACTCAATAACCTGTCCATTAGTTAACCTTTTTATGTCCTAAAGTAAAGTGACACATAATGAGTAGTCTTTCATTGCTTCACCATCTTTACAATTAATTCCTTAATAAAAAAAAATCACAGACAGCAGGGTTCTTGAGAAGAGTTTTATTCATTATTTTCAGACCACATACACATTAATATGACCATGCATGTTATTCTGTACAATGATACCTTAGAAATAATTATGATAGTGAGTCACATTTTAGGTAGGCTAAGCTTAAAGAATTTATCATGGGGGCTGCGTGTAAAGTACTGTATACCGATCACACCGTTGTTCACAGTACAGTTGTTTGAGGTGCACAACATTTAGAGTAGTTACTATGAAACAAATTTGGAATGAATGAGGAACTAACGATTACGGTGCTGACACGCCAAACTAGCAGCGACAAAAGCCAACTGTTGCATCGTCTACGACGCCTCACGTCGCCTCACTTTACTTTAGGGTAGGGCTGGGCGGTATGACAAAATTTTCATATCACGGTTTTAAGAAAAATCATATCAGTTTCATGGTATTTCATGGTATTTTGCTCAGGTTCGGCCAACTTGACATGCTGCGGTGTTGTGCTATGGCCTATTCAAGTGCCAGAATTTGTTATTTACCTGACAACGCCTGAACGCAACACACGCTCCGCACCATTCATTTGGGCTCCACTGACTGCGTACGGAAGCGACATGTAGAGACGCCAGCGGGGTTGTTTACCATTTGCCGAGCCGAGAGGCTGCATGTAGGCTGCATGAAATGTTAAAGCATTTTCCACCTAAGTTATTACATATATTTGAGTTATCTACAAGTTTACTGTACTATGTGTCATGTACTCGCTTTCAAATGTCCGCCACGGACATTTACACAATGTCACGGATAAACATGGGTAAATGCATGAAAAAAAATTATCACATATCACCTCTGATAATGGTTTATTCATTTATAAACACATTGTGCTCGTTTAGCACACTATTTCATGTAGTTTTTGTTTGCTGGAGGGTCGCGTAGGGGAGCATAGCGCAACAAAAATAGAAGAGCCGCAACAGACAGGGGTTGTCGTGCCGCTCCCGTTGCTGGTGGAGCCGCTGATTAACAGGGGGGCGAGCTGCTATGAGACTTGCGCTGCAGACGTGTAATGAAATCAAAAACTGGATGCTAAGAAACTATCTTCAACTAAACAGTGACAAATCAGACATTATCATCATTGGTCCCACATCCCACACCAGAACCACCCAAAACTTCAGCCTTACCTTCAACAACAGCACTCTGTCCTCATCCCCACACACCTTGGTATCATTTTTGACAGCCAACTTAAGTTTGACCACCATATTAACTACATCACCAGGACCGCCTCCTTTCACCTCAAAAACATTGCCCGTCTCCGCCCCTCACTCACCTACTCTGCTGCCGAAACCCTCATCCATGCTTTCATAACAGTTGTTGTTAACTGTTGTTCTTTGGCCTCTAGCTCTCTGATGCTTTGGGGCGCATATGTGTGGAAACAGCGAAGTCTCTGTTTTCATTTGAGATGAATGGCGTGTGTTTTGAATAAAATGTGGTCGAGTTAGAGCCTGAAATATACCGAGTGGGTCGGGATATCGGTGCTGTTTGGAGTTGGATTTGTTGTTTATTTAGTTGTTGTTTGAGCTGTGTTTGGGGCATGTAAAAAGGGGTTTTACAGCCTTGTAGCCAAGGTTGTGCTGTTTAATGTGATGTGCAACATCACTATATTCTTCGTGATCAGTGTATTGTTTCACACTGTGTTTGCAAAGTTGCTCTCAAAGTCCCCCAATTGGGGGACTTTCAGGCTTAATTAAGAAACCCTGCCCACAGGAGAGTATTGATTTTAATGATTACTTTAAACTCTGTTGTGATGAAGTGTATGGAATCAGAATCAGAATATCTTTGTCATTGCACAAGTACAATGAAAATGAGACAGAGCTCTCAGATTCAGTGCTATTTAAAGGATACTAAAGACAAACAGCAAATGAGAAAAAACAAGATACACAACATGCACAATATAAGTTAAATAAATACAAAAGAAAGAAAGAAAAAGTTTAAAACTGCAAAATAAATACAAACAATCAAAAAAAACTATGCTATTTAGTATACAACTACACTAAGTAAAGCTGTACACTCTCTCTCTCACACACACACACACACACACACACACACGATAGATATTGCACATGATAAATATTGCACAACAGGATTTATTGCACCAGCCAGCAGAAGTTGCCAGAATTAAATGTTCAAGTTATTTCAGGTTTGTACATAGTTCAGTGCGATAACAGCTCTGGGATAGAAGCAGTTTTTCAGTCTATTAGTTTTTGATTTGATTGTCCTGTAACGTCTCCCTGAGTGTAACAGTTCAAACAGACGGTGACCAGGGAAGGCTCTTTGAGGATGCTTTGGGCTCTCCTGAGGCAGTGGGTGTTGTAAATGTCCTCCAGAGAGGGGAGAGGGCATCCAGTGAGTTTCTGGGCGGTGTTGATGACCCTCTGGAGCACTTTCCTCTCAGCAGCAGTGCAGCTGGCGTACCACAGCCTGATGCCGTAGGTCAGCACTGATGGAGCTGTTGTAGAATGACACCAACAGCATCTCTGTCAAGTTGTTTTTCTTGAGGATCCTCAGGAAATACAGTCTCTATTGAGCCTTTTTCAGAAGTGCAGTAGTGTTTGCAGTCCAGGTCAGGTTCTCCTCAATGTGGGTGCTGTCAGAGACCCTCTCCATGCTGTCTCTGTTTATGCAGATTTGATGAATGTCCAGTTTATTTCTCCTGAAATCCACAATCAACTCTTTGGTCTTTGAGGTGTTAAGGATCAGGTTGTTTTCTGCACACCATACTGACAACCACTGGACCTCCTCCTTGTATGCAGTCTCATCTCCTCCTGAGATGAGCCCCACCACGGTCGTGTTATCCGTAAACTTAATGTTGGCATTGCTTGGGTGGAAGGGGGTGCAGTAGTGGGTATAGAGAGTGGAGAGTAGTTTGCTCAGCACACAGCCCTCGGGGGAGCTGGTGCTGAGGCTCAGTGCTGAGGAGAGATGGGGTCCTACTCTAACTCTCTGAGGGCGGTCTGTCGGAAAGTCTCTGATCCAGCAGCAGATGTGTTGTGAAGGACCCAAGTCCATAAGTTTTGTTACCAGTCTGCTCGGTATAATGGTGGTAAAAGAGCAGCCTGGCGTAGCTCCTGCGCTGTTCCACGTGTGTCAGTGTGGTGTGGAGAGCTGTAGCTATGGCGTCCTCTGTAGACCGGTTTGCCCTGTAAGCAAACTGGTGTGGGTCAAGTGTGGATGGCAGTCTTGTTGTGATGTAATCCCTGACCAGTTTCTCAAAACACTTCATGATGATGGGCGTAAGTGCCACTGGCTGGTAGTCGTTGCAGCGGCTGATGGTGGTCTTCTTTGGTAGAGGAATGATTGTGGAGGACTTCAAGCAGGGTGGAACTGTGCACTGGGACAGGGACTGTTTAAATATCTCTGTGAAGACACCAGCCAGTTGATCTGCACAGTCCCTCAGCACACTTACAGTCACTCCATCTGGTCCAGCAGCTTTCCTCAGGCTCATCGCTCGCAGTGTGCCCCTCACTTCATGTGTCTGCACTGTGAGATATGGCTGCCAGGGGCTGGTGGGTGTGATGTGTCCACCTCCATTGACTCCATTGAAGTGGTTTAGCTCCTCGGCCAGCTGGGCGTCGCCATTGGCTGCTGTGAGGTTGCGGGATCTGAAGTTGGTGATATATTGGACCCCTTGCCACACCTGCCGTGGGTTGTTGCTGCTGAAGTGGTCCTCAATCCTCCTCTTGTACGCTTTCTTGGCCTCCCTGATGCCTCTTTTCAGGTTGGTTCTGGCCGCGTTGTACTGGGCCTCATCCCCAGCCCTGAATGCGATATTCCTCTCCTTCAGCAGGACCTGGACTTGTTTTGTCATCCAGGGCTTCTGGTTTGGGAACACCCAGATGCGTCTGTTCACTGTGACAGTGTCAACACAGTGTTGGATGTAGCCAAGCACAGTGGAGGTGTACTCTTCCAGGTCCTGGTGTTTGAAGATGTCCCAGTTGGTGTTTTCAAAACAGTCCTGCAGCTGCTGTGAGGCTCCATCAGGCCAGGTTTTAACAGTCTCTGTTGTAGGGGGTGCTTTTCTCCTGAGGGGGTTGTATGCAGGTATCAGAAGCAGTGACATGTGATCAGACGAGCCCAGGTGAGGTAGCTGTGTAGTCCTGTAGCCATGCCTGATATTGGAGTAGGCTTTGTCCAGAGTATTTTCACCACTGGTGGCACATTTGATGTGTTGATGGAGCTTAGGGAACACTACTTTTAAATCAGCATGGTTCAAGTCGCCTGCAATGACATGCACTGCCTCTGGATAGTTGTTCTGTTGGAGGCTGATGGCGTTGTACACATGGCTGAGGGCCGAGTTAGCATTTGCGGCCGGTGGTATATATACAGCAGTCACCATGACAACAGTAAACTCCCGAGGAAGATACGTGGGTCTGCATTTAATAGTCAGATACTCCAGGTCAGGGGAGCACTGACTGTCAATGGTGGTAGTGTTGGTACACCAGTCATTTTTCACATAAATGCATCTAGACCCCCTCCTTTTTTCTTACCGGAGTTGCTGTTTCTGTCGTAGCGGTGGAGAGGGTCATGGTAAGCAAACTACAGCTTGATATAAGCCCACAGCAATTTGTTGGTTGGTTTAACAGCAGATAATGTATGTGTCCAAAACAAATTTGACTCCCTCTTTGTCACATTGCCTGAGCTACTTGACATTGCTCAGTGGCAAATGTACAGATGGATCACTGGCAGTGGCCCTGTGGCCTCATGTGGAGGCACGTAACATGTTCCAGATTCCAGGTTTCAGGTAACATAATACAGAGAAAGAGAAAGCAAATTTACAAAGCACATGGCAACTTTGACAATCTGACAGGGAATAAGTGGAAATGGTAAAGTGGTTTTAATACTGCAGAGCTGACAAGGGAAAGTGGAAACAGGTGGGTGGGGAAGGTCAGGTGACTGTAGAGCAAGAGAGAAAGGGGAAACTGTAGCCTCGCGTCACGTGAAGAGCCTGGTTTCTCTTCACTCTGAATTTTGTCTGGATTCTGGTTCTGGTCTAGAGAGCGGATCTGGAATTCACCAAATTCACCAAAGTAAAAGTTTAAATTTGTAAATTATATTCTTTAAATTAAAAAGCTTTCACCGCATTTTTATTAGCTTGGTGCTTTTATTTTGACGGAAAGACGCATCCATCGAATTCCGAATCCTGTCACACTCGCCCTGGTTCCAGTTCCTTACCAAAACGGCCACTAACGGCCCCAGACTAGGAAACTGCAGGGCTGATGAGAGAGTCATGTGACTGGAGCAGATGGAAATGTCTGCGAACATCTGATGGACAGGTAGAGGGTAGCAATGAACATGTATGGGGAAGCGGGAATGTGGCTTGAGAGGCAGAATGTGATAAAACCACTCATTTGTATACTTGTACTTGTGGTTCTGCACATTTTTCCATAGTTTGCACTCACATAGTTTTTGCATTCATGTGTTTATCTGTTACTGCAACAATGCCTATTGGGTATACGATGTAGTTTAATCTGTAGTTTAATGTCTGTAGTTTGCACAAGAGATAGTTTATTTATTTTATTTTATTTATTGTTTATTTGATAGGGATAGATACATTAACATAGAGAAGTGCATAGCAATTATCCAATGCAGTTTATCACAGCATTTGTAGCTACTGCTAATTTCCAATGCCCGTCCCTAGAAGGACCTTTTGTCATGATCCTGTTTTCAGTTAGTTAAGTTACCCATTTCGTGTTCATGTTTTGTGTCATGTCCTGTACTTCCTGTAATATTTTGAAGATTCACCTGTCTCTCCTTGTCTCCGTAGGTTTTACTTCCTGTCTGGCGCTGTCACACCTGTTTCCTGATTGTTCCTCCCCAGCTATGTCTCATCACCCCCTATCACCTCATGTATTTAATCCTCATGTCTTCCCGTCTTGTTGCCAGTTCATCGTACGTCACAGTCTTCATCCCAGCACTCTTTCTTGTCTCGTCTAGCCGGTAATCACAGTTTTGTCATTGATCTAGCTTTTGCCTCACGATTTGGATACCTTAGCCTGTCTTGTTTGATTCTCTGTGTACGGAACCCTGCCTATCTTTTGTAATAAACCTTGCTTTTGTCAAACCGGGGAAGAATTGAGCCTTTGTGTCCCTTCTGTGCCACGTTTATGATACATTTAAAAAAACAAACATAAAACATAAAAACACATTCACAAACAACGAAGTTTAGCAATGAGGTACATCCCGTTGACCCTACAGGCCAATCCCGTCGACTCTGATGGTCAGTAGAATTTGTTGGCCTGGAACGTCAACAAAATGCACAACCCACCAGCATACACAAAAATACATAAAATACAAATATATACAGTACACATACATACCTACCCTTCCCTGCCCCTACACATGACTACATGATTGCCTGGCTTTTAACAATTCCTTCATTTTAAGTTTAAAATGTTGACAGTTTTGGTCTGTTTTGAGTTCAATGGGCAGTGCATTCCAAATATTAGCTCCCTTTATAGAAAAGGACATCTGGCCAAAGGAGGTATTCCTGTATGATACTTTACAATTCCCAACAGACGAGTTCCTAGTGGACAGTCCAAAGGCCTGCAATGGTTGCACCATGTCCCAGAGAGCCTGAGGAGCCTGGCCATGGAAACGCTTACATATAAGATTAGCATTAGCAAATGTAATGTAGTTGTCAAAACTACATTACACGTAACATGTTCAGGCTCCTCAGGATGTGGCAATAGTGCGCTCTTATCGGCCTTTGTCCAATATTTTTATTGCACGGTTGTACAGCCTCTCTACGGGCTTAATCACTGATGAAATGTTAAACAGTCTCTGATTAATCTAAACGCAAACAATTTGACTTTCACATTACTTATGATTTTTTTTTAACATGTTTATCAAACTTCAAGTGAGGGTCCAACATTAGACCAAGATAATGAAACTTGGCAAATTGGTTGACCATTGATCTTTACATCTAGTTCTGTTGATGTGGGCCGTCTTCCAGAGGAAAAACATATGGATACTGTTTTTTTCACATTATGTTCCATGAGCGTATATCACTGTATCATCCTGTCTCCTACAAATAACATTTTTATATTACTAAATTGTTTGCAAAGGCGGCACGGTGGTAAAGTGGTTAGCACTGTTGCCACACAGCAAGAGGGTTCTGGGTTTGAACCCGGAGCCCCTTGCATATTCTCCCTGTGTCAGTGTACTCAGGCTTCCTCCCATAATCCAAATAGTTTATAGGTTAATTGGTTACTCTAAATTGCCCGTAGATGTGAATATGAATCTTTATGTTTGCCCTGCAATAGTCTGGCAACCTGTCCGGGATGTAGCCCCCCCATGACCCTCGACAGGATAAGCGGTTATGGAAAATGAATGAATGAATGATTCTGAAATCAGCTGGAACGTTTTCTTCACATTGTTTTATTCACATCTACTTTGCAACCTGAGTGATTGCTGTATATATTTATAAGGTGCATCAACTGAATAAAGCTTGTATTGAGGTTCTCCAAGTATATTATGACATCATCTGCAAATAGGCTTATTATGTGTTTCTGTCCTTTAATAGCAACTCCTTTTAATTCCTCACTCTGCCTGTGCTAGGGGCTCAATATATAGGGCAAAGAGAAGGACAAGCAGCATCCTTGGTGGAGTCTGTCCTGTAATATTCTCTGTTATTTCAGTGATTGAAGGTGTGCGTCCTTTATCTCTGTGTTCCAGCTTTCTATTTTGGTAATTCTCTTTTTGGCTCCCTCCATTGTCTTGGTTTGCTAGCTCTTTAGCAGTGTCTGTGAGCTTTTGGTTAATTTCCCTCTTAGAACCATCAAGCTCTCCCGTCATTTGTTTCTTAATTTCTTTTTTCAATGCAGTGAACTCTGGTTTTAGCTCACTCTTAATGTCTTGAATTTCCTTAAGGATATCTTTCAGGCCTGAACGTATCACATTGGAAGCTTCAGGCTCCATGTGCCCATCTTTTTCGTAGCCCTCTGTGTCTGTCATGTCTCCTTTGTCGTCACCAGTCAGTTTGGGTTGTTTCGTCAAGGCCCCTTCTGTCCCTTTTCATTTCAGTTTCGGATGTGATTATTTATTTTTGAAATAGTTAATTTTGGGACTTTTTATTGAGTGTTGATCGGGAGCTGGTCATTTATGCTGCATCTCGAGCTGGATCAAGGCGAAGTTTTTTTAATGTTTGGTGTCCAGTGCTCCACCCTCTTCACTTTCAGTCAGTCATTCTTGACTTAATTCTCCAACATTTTCTTGTCATTTTCTTCTTCTTCCCCCTATTTCTGTGTGCACACGGCCCATTTGTTGGTTGTTATGCTATTTGGGATCAACTGTCTCATGCTTTCAACTTATGAGGACAATGAGACTCATCATTATAAGAACACAGTTGAGAACAATTCTGCAGTCTAAGAACACATCATGAATTTGACAGATTTTTCTGCAAACCTTTCTTGGACAAATGTAAGAAAAAACTTGAGAAGATACTGGTAAAGGCAAGGCCATGATTTCAGTAAAGGGTCAATTTCCAGGGTAATAATAATAATTTTTAAAAAAGTAATGCTGTAGTCACTATACGTAAGTAGTGTATTACATAATTGACCTATGGCTAAGTCCCGCCCTCAAACGCAATGAGCCAATCACAGTGTGTATAGCCATTCCCATACACTCGGACATTCTCTGCCTGGACGTCCATTGAAATGCATTACAGAAAGACAGTTTTGTTTGGTTTTATGAGCTTTTTCGGAGATTTGAAGTTTAAAAATGGTCAAACGGTATGCATGGGTACATGCAACTCCGACACAAGGTATCCTGAGAGGCTGGGCGACAAGGTGTATTTCTTACCCTTTAAACCACATCTCAGCCGAGAAAAGTGTCTCCTTTGGATAAAGTTGTGTGGTAACGTTTAGACTCACAAGTCAGTCTTTAGATGCTTTGCTTAACTAAAGACTGATGTCTTTCTTCCTGATTTTGTGTTTAGATGGGTGGATACAATTTCAGAGTTTTAAAAAAACAGTAAATCCGCAGGGCGGTCCTTTAGTGGCTCGCTGAACTCTTGTGCTCGTAAACATAGTCCGACTGCGTTAAAAGTTTTTAACAAAGTCGCTGTAAGTCCTTCATTTCCACAATCTTGTGGACTGAGCACACGTTTGATAAAACGGAGGTAAATCTCTCAGCATCCATTTTCAAGCTCAGACGAGAAAGCGGGAGCGCACATTTCCGGGAGGGCATGTCCTTTTAAAAAATGCAAGAGGCATTGCTTTGTTGCTGGCTGTTTACTCCGGTGTGTTAAGCACAATTTAGAAAGGAGTGTCCCCAGACTATCAGAAGGCGGAGATCTCTGATTGTCTGGAGGGGAGACTAGGTGACGTTAGACCACAACATCAACTCAACGTGAATAAGATTAACAATGATGTCCACATCTGTTTTAAGATAAGTCAGCATCATGTTTGAGGCAACATATTGTCACTTTGCTGGAAAGAATATAAAGTTATCTTTAACATCTCTAGCTAATGATAGCTAAAGTTAGCCTGACGTTAGCAAATAGCTGCGTTGTTCATCATGTCACCTTGTTTGCTGGGAGTTCATTAGCTTGTTTTGTTCTAGTTTTGTACTTTGGTGATCGTACATCATTGTTAGCTCTTGTCCATAGGGCTCTAGTTAAGCTAACGTTAACTTCTGGAGCTAAGCTTCATTAATTTATCTATAATCGCAGTGATAACAAAGGCTGGCAAACATTATGCTGAATGATTCAGTGTAAATACTGTAGCACCAAACCAGTGGAGAGACACTCTTGGTAAAGATGGTAAAAAGGCCGATATCCCTTTCTTAAGGTTCATTCTCACTGTGGGACGGACTTGCGAAAATATTCGCGTAGTGGTTTTCCGTGTTCAAACCATATCCACAGGCGCGGGATGGACGCGGTTCAGAATTTTGCGTTGTTGTGTTCTAATTCCGCGCAGTGTGAGCGGGTGTGGGTGAACATGGACGAGTAGCAGCAGCAGCAGCACTGTGTACTGTGACACCTGCCATAGTGCCGGTCACTGAATGTTGATAGTTTGTCCAAGTGAGTGGAGGGGGGCGTGGCTTAGCCATAGGTCAATTCAAGGGCGTAGGTTTGCATAAGGATGGTAGGAACATGTCCTTACCAATATTTATTTACCAACTTGTTTGCATTATCCTCATTCTAACAGTTCTGTGCATGAAAATACTGGACAAATTGCATCTTGTAGGCTATTAATTCAGTATTCAATATGGGAAAATCCTCTATTGTGCCTGATCAGAAGTGTTTTCAGTTAGTTTCAGTAGCACACACAGCTGCTTAAACTTTACCTTCTCCTGAGAGAGTCTTAAATGGGGCTCTGTGTCTGTCAGACAGTCTGAAGAGGATACTACCATATCAGCACAGCAATAACATAATGCACAGCCCTGTGCTGTGCAGTGGACCAAGTGGAGCAAATACATCCCCATTATTCAATTAGGGGAGCGAAGTTATGGTTTTGCTACCCCACTTTTTTCTCTCTAAAAACAAACATCATCATACAGTCCCTGCAATCAGGTGATTATGCTTAGGCAACCCATATCAGTAATGGTTTTACCATTTTCAGCGGAAGAGGGGGTACACAGTTGATCTACAGGTGACAAAATGCCTGAGAGCCTCACTGCATTATATTCTATTGCCTATTTTATTATTTTGATTTGTCACCTTTTACCTGAATTTTGTGAATTTTGACATTTCCACCATATATTTGTGCAATTACTTGAAATAAAGTGTTTGACAGTCAGAATTTCCCTGGGGGAGGACCCCCAGAACCCTCCCCCTTAAAATGTGTCCCTACCAATGTTTAAATGAAGCCTATGCCCTTGGCAAAATTGCCAATTTTGGTGG